>NC_057802.1:416178920-416187038 GCF_018294505.1 Triticum aestivum | reverse complement strand
GGAGCTGCCCGCCGAGGTAACCGAAGCCGCCGCCGAGTCCCTTTTTTTAAAACCGATTCGGTTTATTTTTTTTAAAAACCCTAGTTTATTTATATAGATCGGTTTGTTTTTTTGGTTTTATTAATTAGTGAACGTTCACCGGCCCGTTCGTTTAACTGAACGTGTTCGTCGGATTGTCGCTGTTAACGAACGTCCGTTCGTTTAACTGTTTGTCAGTTTTCTTTTTCGTCGGATTTTCCGCGATTATCCCGATCGCGATTTCTGATCAGATTTTCGTTCTGGCTTAACTTTTCGCTCGTTTATCGGAATCAGGCGATTCAAGCGCTTAGGGTTTTGTCTCGAAATTCTCTTTCTGTTTCACCAACTCAAACAAGTTTTTGCTACTGTAAAATTTGACTTAGATCCAGATTAGTAAACCAAGCTTGTTTCTTTCGCCGTTTGACTTACGTTGCTTCGTTTGAGTTGAATCTTTTTGCAAACCGGAGTTCTTAAGTTGAACTTTCTGGTTGGATCTTTATTTGAGTTTTACTTGTGCATTAGATGAGTACTTATTGTTTGCTTGTTTGTTTGAGATAGAGTACCCGGAGTGCGCCGCTTGCTACTTCGAATCTCTAGGTTTCGCGGATCATCAGCAAGGCAAGTAACACTTTGATCATACTCTTCACTGCCCAGTTTTATTGCATTAGATCAACCCTCAAACATTGCATGATTAGGATCTAATTAAATTGTGGGTATTGGGAAGTAGATGAGGTAGTACCTATTACCTGTTTTATTATCAAACCCTTGGGAGTTACTTCTACGTTGCTTATATTGCCATGCTATGCTTGTAGACGTGGATTGGGTTTGAGAGATATTCACGACAGATGTGAGATTGTTAACTAATGGTTTACTTAAGGTGGCAACTAAAACTCACATCTGGGTGGATTGAGGCACCTGGAGAACCCAATGTTGCCTGTATTTTTGGATATCCCGGAGTACCCGTGTGATCATCCTATGGACCGCCACCCAGGCTCAAATGGATCATGAGATTATTCATGCTAGAAACTTCCGTGTGCAGCCACAAGCTATTATGGGCTCTAGCATAGTTGAGTAGGTTGTGTGAGCTCTTGAAGAGGTAGACTAGCAGATGTAGGGGATGTAGGTGGTACTGTCTACCCGGAGTAGAGAGTTAACGCTTCTGAAAGACTGTGTCTCGGTCATCCATTTCTCAAACATCATGTAGTGCGAGAATCAAGCGGAGGCGATCGAGTCTTGTGGGGAAAAGTGCACAAACCTCTACAGAGTGTATAAACTAATCATGGTTAGCCGTGTCCCCGGTTATGGACAACTTGAGTATCTAGTACTTGGATTATCATATGAATCTCATCACCATGTTACTTTAATAAATTTTGTGGGTTAATGATGATACTTAATTGGGATTGAGATGCTATGAACCATCTCAATGTTTAACAACCACCATGATAGTTAAATAAAATTTATTCCTTTGAAGTAGGGAAAAACTGGCTTTTCGCAAAACTTTAACCATAGAGCTTTCTACCAGCCACATATGCATGTAGTAAATTATTATTCTGTTCATTATTCTCTATGTGTTACATTGCCAGCATATTCCATGTGCTGACCCGTTTTCGGGCTGCAATGTTTCATGTTGCAGACTTTTCAGAAGACGAGTAAGGTGCCTTAGGTCGTGGTCTTATACTCAGTGATGCCGTTGGAGTTGATGGACTCACTTATCTTCCAAGCCTTCCACTGTTATCGTATTAGATGGCCTTAAGCCATATTTATCATACTTATTCTCTTTTGAGATATTCGTTGTAATAAGCGTGTGATTGCTACTCTGTTATAAATCCTCCATTTGTACTGTGCGTGTCAGCATTATTGATCCAGGGATGACACTGGTGCACAGTAGCACAGACTGTTTGAGGTTTGGTCGCTACAAAGGTGGTATCAGAGCACACGCTGACTGTAGGACACGACCACTAAGCTTAAACCCTAGAACACTAGTCTCTTCTCATTTCTGACTCCTCTCCACTTTCTACTCTTTTAGGAATGGCGGATGCAAGGAGCAAGTTCATGCAACCAGATGAAGATACGCCTTTTGGACGACACTTGAAGGAAGTCACTAAGTACTTGAACATTAGAATACCAAGCATCACCGGAACCTACAACGCCACATTACCTGAAGAGGAGAGCTGGAAGATTCAAGTTCAAGTTCCAGGAAGGACGTTTACGCCAGTCACTGAGCCTATAAAGTTGGCTTTTGAAGCACCAACATGGAGTTTAGGGAAGAGCATGGCAGCCCACATCTCTATGGGACGCATTGGAGAAGTCTACCACAGGGAGCTTAAGGATACTATTTATAAGATTTGTGGACGCCGAGACGAGCAATGGGAGATGATCAGCACCAAGAAGGATGGATCAATTGCAGCTTTCATCCAGGAGCAAAACCAACACATTCGTCGCCAGGAGAACCAGATGTGCTCAGACAAGATAGATATGAAGAAGGCATTGACTAAGATCAAGGAGCTGGAGGAAGAACTCAAGGCTACACGCGAGGATTATTTGGAGGAAATCGTCGCGCTAGTAGGGAAGAATGACGACCTGGAGAAGAAGATTGGAGTACTCATGGGAAATCCAGTATCAAAAGCAGAAGATGATGAATGCGCTTGCCCGGATAACTACATCATCATCGACGACACCGACTCGGACCCCAGTGAAGATGACTCTGTTGATGAAGCTGGAGCAGATATCATGGAGTCTTCGACTGATCAAAATTTCTAGTAGACCACCATATCAGTAGTAGTATTTCCCCACTTATATATAGTATAGTTCGAGCACTTTTGTAACGCTAGTTAGATCGATTGTATGCCTTGTTTGATTTGATTGAGTGATATTGATTGTGTTTGTCTCATGAGCATATGGGTAATGTTTTCTCTCTAGACCTCATTCCATTCTAAACTCTCATCTTTTCTAACCTATCAGATGCCTCCGAGACGCGACACCGGATTTGTTTTCCCACCGGAGATCACACAGTTGATTCAGCAACAGAATGCCCTGATGCAAGTGTTAGTACAGAACCAAAGCAACAACAACAACAACCCACCACCACCACCTGTTGATCACTTAGCCCGTTTCTTGAGGCTAAATCCGCCGGTGTTTTCCAGCAGCACCGAGCCGATTGTTGCAGATGATTGGCTCCGCAAAGTTGGAAGGGAGTTGACCACTGCAGGATGCACAGATGCGGAAAGAGTGCGTTTTGCCGCACATCAGCTTGATGGACCCGCAGCATCATGGTGGGAGAATTACACCGCCACACACCCTATTGAAACTGTCACATGGGACCAGTTTCAGCAAGCTTTCCGTACAACCCATGTTTCAGCAGGAGCTATGGCTATGAAGAAGCGTGAGTTTCGCAACCTACGCCAAGGAGGACGCACCGTAGGCCAGTATGTGGAGGATTTCAGTAAGTTCGCACGTTATGCCCCAGATGACGTTGCTATAGATGCAGCCAAGCAGGAGAAGTTTTTGGAAGGACTGAATGATGAGCTGAGCATGCAGCTAATGGTAGCAACCTTCAACAACTACCAGGAGTTGGTAGATAGAGCACTCATGATTGAAGGGAAGTAACAGCAGATTGAAAACCGTAAGAGGAAGTATGGACAAGGGAAGTACAATTCTGGAGCTCAGGAGAAGCCACGTTTTACCCCAAAATCGGGAGGACAGTTTCAGCATACCCATGGAGGAGGTAGTTCGCACAACCATAGTGGACCCAAGAATGGTAATGGGAATGGAGGAAGCAACGGGCAGAACCGTAATAACCCATCTACCCCAGCCAAGAGGGATCTAAGTCACGTTACTTGTTTCAAGTGCCAGAAGACTGGACATTATGCAACTGACTGTCCTGAAGCCCAGAATGGAAATGGCAATGGAAGCTCTGGGAAGAAGCCGAACCCTTTCAACAAAGGACAAGTGAACCACGTTTACGTGGAGGAGGTTGAAGCACAGCCTGATGCAGTAATAGGTAAATTTTTGGTTAAGTCATTTACTGCACTCGTTCTTTTTGATACTGGTGCATCGCATTCATACATATCAAGGGGATTTGTGGATAAGTATAAACTGCCAAGCCAAGCCCTTAGGTCACCCATGTTAGTAACCTCGCCAGGAGCAGAGTATATGGCTAGTTTATGGTGTGATCGGTTACCATTAAGGATTGGTAACTACGTGTTTCCCTCGGACCTAATAGTATTGGAATCGCAAGGATTGGATGTGATATTAGGCATGGATTGGTTATCAAAGTATGAAGGGAACATTGAGTGCGCCAGTAAGTCGATTTTGCTTACCACCCCAGAAGGAAGGAGGATTAAGTATGTATCCCGGCATATGCCGAAGAGGACTCAGGTGAATTCCTTATCAAGAGTTGTACAGGAGGAAGTACCAGTGGTGAAGGATTACCCGGATGTATTTCCAGAAGAGTTGCCAGGCATGCCACCGGATAGAGACATTGAGTTCTTGATTGAACTTTTGCCAGGCACAGGGCCAATATCTAAGAGACCGTACAGGATGCCCGCAAAAGATTTGGAGGAGATTAAGAAGCAGATTAAGGAGTTACTGGATAAAGGCTATATTCACCCAAGTTCGTCACCTTGGGGATCACCAGTACTTCTAGTAGAGAAGAAAGATGGATCGTTGAGGATGGTTGTTGATTATCGTGGATTGAATGAAGTGACCATCAAAAACAAGTACCCACTGCCGATGATCAATGATTTGTTTGACTGCTTACAAGGAGCTAAGGTATTTTCCAAGATCGATCTACGATCAGAATACCACCAGTTGAAGATTCGAGAGCAGGATATACCTAAGACGGCTTTTACCACCAGGTATGGGCTATATGAGTATACCGTTATGTCATTTGGTCTGACTAACGCACCTGCCTATTTCATGAACCTGATGAACAAGGTGTTTATGGAGTTTTTGGATAAGTTCGTCGTGGTGTTCATTGACGATATTTTAGTCTACTCCAAGAATGAAGAAGAGCATAAGGAGCATTTGCGTTTGGTACTTGAGAAGCTTAGAGAACACCAGTTATACGCCAAGTTTAGAAAATGTGAATTTTGGCTGAAGGAAGTTGGATTCCTCGGACATGTTATATCCGGAGAAGGAATAGCGGTAGACCCCGCCAAAGTTGACACGGTAACAAGCTGGGAATCACCCACGTCAGTTGGAGAGATCCGGAGTTTTCTTGGACTTGCAGGATACTACCGGAGGTTCATCGAGAATTTCTCGAAGATTGCTAAGCCCATGACAGAGCTGTTAAAGAAGGACACCAAGTTCAATTGGACTGAGGAATGTGAAGCTAGTTTCCAAGAGTTGAAGAAACGATTGGTTACATCACCAGTGTTGATTCTGCCAGATCAACGCAAGGATTATGAAGTATATTGCGATGCTTCACGTCGAGGACTTGGAGCAGTGCTTATGCAGGAAGGAAGAGTTGTTTCATATGCTTCACGACAACTTAAACCCCATGAGAAGAATTATGCCACGCATGATTTGGAGTTAGCAGCCGTAGTGCATGCGTTGAAGACATGGAGACATTTTCTCATCGGAAACCATTGTGAGGTGTACACGGATCACAAGAGTTTGAAGTACATTTTCACGCAGAAGGAATTGAATCCCAGGCAAAGGAGATGGTTGGAACTCATAAAGGATTATGATATGAGGTTGCATTATCACCCCGGAAAGGCTAACGTAGTAGCAGACGCGTTGAGCCGCAAGAGTCATGTCAACACACTCATGACTGGAGAGTTACCGAAAGTATTAGCCGAGGATCTTCACGAGCTATGTTTGGAGATAGTACCGAGAGGCTATTTAGCAACGTTGGAGATTCAGTCTACCTTGATGGAAAAGATCCGAGAAGCTCAGAAGACAGACAAGGAGATTGATGAGATAAAGGAAAAGATGAGCAAAGGAAAAGCCAAGGGATTTCGCGAGGATGAGCACGATACCTTATGGTTTGAGGACCGCGTTTATGTGCCCAATGATCCGGAGATCAGGAAGTTGATCTTGCAAGAGGCCCATGATTCACCGTACTCGATTCACCCAGGAAATACCAAGATGTATTTGGATTTGAAGGATACGTTCTGGTGGACCGGTATGAAGAAGGATATTGCGGAGTATGTAGCAGTTTGTGATGTATGTCAGAGAGTGAAGGCAGAACATCAGAAGCCAGCGGGATTGCTACAACCATTGCCGATACCCGAATGGAAGTGGGATAAACTAGGCATGGATTTTATCACGGGATTGCCCAGGACTCGTTCAGGCTATGACTCAATATGGGTTGTAGTCGACCGTTTGACGAAAGTAGCTCATTTCATCCCAGTGAAGACCACTTACACCAGTGCTAAGTTGGCAAAGATATACATGACCAGAATCGTATGTTTGCATGGAGTTCCGAGGACCATTGTATCAGATAGAGGAACCCAGTTTACCTCGAAGTTTTGGAATCAGTTACATGAAACTTTGGGAACCAGGCTAGAATTCAGTACAGCCTTTCACCCATAGACAGATGGACAGACCGAGAGAATCAATCAGATTTTGGAAGACATGTTGAGAGCTTGTGTGCTAGATTATGGATCGAGTTGGGACGACAATTTGCCATATGCAGAGTTTTCTTACAACAACAGTTATCAAACCAGTTTGAAGATGGCCCCTTTCGAAGCTTTGTACGGAAGGAGGTGTAGAACACCATTGTTATGGGACGAAGTTGGGGACCGTCAGTTGTCTGGACCAGATTTGATTAAGGAGTCTGAACAGAAAGTGAGGTTGATTCGCGATAGGCTCAAGGTAGCCCAGTCCAGGCAGAAGAGTTATGCGGATTCTAAACGTAAGGAGACAGTTCACAAAGTCGGAGACAGAGTTTATCTTCGAGTATCACCACTTCGAGGAGTGAAGCGCTTTGGAGTTAAGGGAAAGTTAGCGCCTCGTTTTGTAGGACCATACAGAGTTTTGGAACATATGGGAGAAGTTGCCTACAAGCTGGAATTGCCTGAAGGATTGTTAGGAGTTCATGATGTATTTCACGTTTCCCAGTTGAAGAAGTGCCACGCAGAGATGGCTGAGATACCACTGAGAGATACAGTGCAACTGGAAGCGATTCAGTTGGAAAGTGATTTGACCTATGAGGAGAAGCCAGTTAAGATTCTTGAGTATGGCAGCCGAGTCACCCGCAGTAAGGTTATCAAGTTTTGCAAAGTCCAGTGGAGTCACCATACTGAAGATGAAGCCACCTGGGAGCGAGAGGAAGATCTACGGAAGAACCACTCTCACCTATTTTCTAGCCAACCCGAATCTCGAGGGCGAGATTCATCTTAAGGGGGTAGGTTTGTAACATCCCAAATTTTCAATTTGGAATGTTATACATTAGATCATCATTGCATAGCATATTTATTTGCATTTTGGCAAATCCTCGATAAATCCTAAGCAACTCAAGGACCCTCGGAGAGAGTTGGGGATTTTTCCCGGTTTTTCATATTTGATTTTTATCAAATAATAAAACGAGGATTTTGGTTTTAATTATTTTTCTATCCGAAAAATATTTCGTATTAAAATAAATGAGAGGAGAAAATATGACTTCTCCAAAATAATTGAAATGTTGCAGGAAAAATACTAAAATCAAATATTGGATTTTATTCGAATTTTATTGGCAATTTTAATTGCACTAAAAAAATTGCACGTTTTCAAAACTGCATTTTTGGGCCAAGAAAATGTTCACTCGTTCTAATTATTCTAATTAGACGGGAAAAAATTGTTTTAGTATTTTTGGATTTTTATGTATTTTTCTGCGATTTTTTTTTGATTCGGCGAATTTCAAAAAAAATCCCGCGCCCGACTGGGCCGAGGCCCAGCCGAGCCAGGCCGGCCCATTCCCGCGTCGTCTCCCACCCAGAGACCACCGCGCCGCCGCCCCGAGTCCGGCTCCAGGCCGCCACCCCGCCGCCTTGCCCCCTCCTCCACGCCACCCCCTCACCCTCCTATAAGTACCCCCTGCCCCACCACCTCTCCTCACCCCGCCGCCCCAACCCGCACCCGCCGCCGCCGCCCCGGAGCCCGTGCGCCGCCGCCCAC
>NC_057802.1:416170525-416178355 GCF_018294505.1 Triticum aestivum | reverse complement strand
CGTCGCCGCCCGAGCCCCGCCGCCCGAGCCGCCCCTCGCCCGACCCGCCGAAGCCCCGCCGGAGCTGCCCGCCGAGGTAACCGAAGCCGCCGCCGAGTCCGGTTTTTTTTAACAACCGATTCAATTTTTTTTAAACCCTAATTTTTTTATATAGATCGGTTTATTTTTTTTTGTTTTATTAATTAGTGAACGTTCACCGACCCTTTCGTTTTAACGAACGTGTTCGTCGGATTGTCGCTGTTAACGAACGTTCGTTCGTTTAACTGTTCGTCAGTTTTCTTTTTCGTCGGATTTTCCGCGATTATCCCGATCGCGATTTCTGATCAGATTTTCGTTCTGGTTTAACTTTTCGCTCGTTTATCGGAATCAGGCGATTCAAGCGCCTAGGGTTTCGTCTCAAAATTCTCTTTCCGTTTAACCTACTCAAACAAGTTTTTGCTACTGTAAAATTTGACTTAGATCCAGATTAGTAAACAAAGCTTGTTTCTTTCGCCGTTTGACTTCCGTTGCTTCGTTTGAGTTGAATCTTTTTGCAAACCGGAGTTCTTAAGTTGAACTTTCTGGTTGGATCTTTATTTGAGTTTTACTTGTGCATTAGATGAGTACTTATTGTTTGCTTGTTTGTTTGAGATAGAGTACCCGGAGTGCGCCGCTTGCTACTTCGAATCTCTAGGTTTCGCGGATCATCAGCAAGGCAAGTAACACTTTGATCATACTCTTCACTGCCCAGTTTTATTGCATTAGATCAACCCTCAAACATTGCATGATTAGGATCTAATTAAATTGTGGGTATCGGGAAGTAGATGAGGTAGTACCTATTACCTGTTTTATTATCAAACCCTTGGGAGTTACTTCTACGTTGCTTATATTGTCATGCTATGCTTGTAGACGTGGATTGGGTTTGAGAGATATTCACGACAGATGTGAGATTGTTAACTAATGGTTTACTTAAGGTGGCAACTAAAACTCACATCTGGGTGGATTGAGGCACCTGGAGAACCCAGTGCTGCCTGTATTTTTGGATATCCCGGAGTACCCGTGTGATCATCCTATGGACCGCCACCCAGGCTCAAAGGGATCATGAGATTATTCATGCTAGAAACTTCCGTGTGCAGCCACAAGCTATTATAGGCTCTAGCATAGTTGAGTAGGTTGTGTGAGCTCTTGAAGAGGTAGACTAGCAAATGTAGGGGATGTAGGTGGTACTGTCTACCCGGAGTAGAGAGTTAACGCTTCTGAAAGACTGTGTCTCGGTCATCCGTT
This sequence comes from Triticum aestivum, assembly GCF_018294505.1. Taxonomy (NCBI): domain Eukaryota; kingdom Viridiplantae; phylum Streptophyta; class Magnoliopsida; order Poales; family Poaceae; genus Triticum; species Triticum aestivum. The sequence continues at coordinate 416,177,092 of NC_057802.1, read as the reverse complement.
TCTCAAACATCATGTAGTGCGAGAATCAAGCGGAGGCGATCGAGTCTTGTGGGGAAAAGTGCACAAACCTCTACAGAGTGTATAAACTAATCATGGTTAGCCGTGTCCCCGGTTATGGACAACTTGAGTATCTAGTACTTGGATTATCATATGAATCTCATCACCATGTTACTTTAATAAATTTTGTTGGGTTAATGATGATACTTAATTGGGATTGAGATGCTGTGAACCATCTCAATGTTTAACAACCACCATGATAGTTAAATAAAATTTATTCCTTTGAAGTAGGGAAAAACTGGCTTTTCGCAAAACTTTAACCATAGAGCTTTCTACCAGCCACATATGCATGTAGTATATTATTATTTTGTTCATTATTCTCTATGTGTTACATTGCCAGCATATTCCATGTGCTGACCCGTTTTCAGGCTGCAACGTTTCATGTTGCAGACTTTTCAGACGACGAGTAAGGTGCCTTAGGTCGTGGTCTTATACTCAGTGATGCCGTTGGAGTTGATGGACTCACTTATCTTCCAAGCCTTCCGCTGTTATCGTATTAGATGGCCTTAAGCCATATTTATCATACTTATTCTCTTTTGAGATATTCGTTGTAATAAGCGTGTGATTGCTACTCTGTTATAAATCCTCCATTTGTACTGTGCGTGTCAGCATTACTGATCCAGGGATGACACTGGTGCACAGTAGCACAGACTGTTTGTGGTCTGGTCGCTACAAAGGTGGTATCAGAGCACACGCTGACTGTAGGACACGACCACTAAGCTTAAACCCTAGAACACTACTCTCTTCTCATTTCTGACTCCTCTCCACTTTCTACTCTTTTAGGAATGTCGGATGCAAGGAGCAAGTTCATGCAACCAGATGAAGATACGCCTTTTGGACGACACTTGAAGGAAGTCACTAAGTACTTGAACATTGGAATACCAAGCATCACCGGAACCTACAACGCCACATTACCTGAAGAGGAGAGCTGGAAGATTCAAGTTCAAGTTCCAGGAAGGACGTTTACGCCAGTCACTGAGCCTATAAAGTTGGCTTTTGAAGCACCAACATGGAGTTTAGGGAAGAGCATGGCAGCCCACATCTCTATGGGACGCATTGGAGAAGTCTACCACAGGGAGCTTAAGGATACTATTTATCAGATTTGTGGACGCCGAGACGAGCAATGGGAGATGATCAGCATGAAGAAGGATGGATCAATTGCAGCTTTCATCCAGGAGCAAAACCAACACATTCGTCGCCAGGAGAACCAGATGTGCTCAGACAAGATAGATATGAAGAAGGCATTGACTAAGATCAAGGAGCTGGAGGAAGAACTCAAGGCTACACGCGAGGATTATTTGGAGGAAATCGTCGCGCTAGTAGGGAAGAATGACGACCTGGAGAAGAAGATTGGAGTACTCATGGGAAATCCAGTATCAAAAGCAGAAGATGATGAATGCGCTTGCCCGGATAACTGCATCATCATCGACGACACCGACTCGGACCCCAGTGAAGATGACTTTGTTGATGAAGCTAGAGCAGATATAATGGAGTCTTCGACTGATCAAAATTTCTAGTAGACCACCATATCAGTAGTAGTATTTCCCCACTTATATATAGTATAGTTCGAGCACTTTTGTAACGCTAGTTAGATCGATTGTATGCTTGTTTGATTTGATTGAGTGATATTGATTGTGTTTGTCTCATGAGCATATGGGTAATGTTTTCTCTCTAGACCTCATTCCATTCTAAACTCATCTTTTCTAACCTATCAGATGCCTCCGAGACGCGACACCGGATTTGTTTTCCCATCGGAGATCACACAGTTGATTCAGCAACAGAATGCCCTGATGCAAGTGTTAGTACAGAACCAAGGCAACAACAACAACAACCCACCACCACCACCTGTTGATCACTTAGCCTGTTTCTTGAGGCTAAATCCGCCGGTGTTTTCCAGCAGCACCGAGCCAATTGTTGCAGATGATTGGCTCCGCAAAGTTGGAAGGGAGTTGACCACTGCAGGATGCACAGATGCGGAAAGAGTGCGTTTTGCCGCACATCAGCTTGATGGACCCGCAGCATCATGGTGGGAGAATTACACCGCCACACACCCTATTGACACTGTCACATGGGACCAGTTTCAGCAAGCTTTCCGTACAGCCCATGTTTCAGCAGGAGCTATGGCTATGAAGAAGTGTGAGTTTCGCAACCTACGCCAAGGAGGACGCACCGTAGGCCAGTATGTGGAGGATTTCAGTAAGTTAGCACGTTATGCCCCAGATGACGTTGCTACAGATGCAGCCAAGCAGGAGAAGTTTTTGGAAGGACTGAATGATGAGCTGAGCATGCAGCTAATGGTAGCAACCTTCAACAACTACCAGGAGTTGGTAGATAGAGCACTCATGATTGAAGGGAAGCAACAGCAGATTGAAAACCGTAAGAGGAAGTATGGACAAGGGAAGTACAATTCTGGAGCTCAGCAGAAGCCACGTTTTACCCCGAAATTGGGAGGACAGTTTCAGCATACCCATGGAGGAGGTAGTTCGCACAACCATAGTGGACCCAAGAATGGTAATGGGAATGGAGGAAGCAACGGGCAGAACCGTAATAACCCATCTACCCCAGCCAAGAGGGATCTAAGTCACGTTACTTGTTTCAAGTGCCAGAAGACTGGACATTATGCAACTGACTGTCCTGAAGCCCAGAATGGAAATGGCAATGGAAGCTCTGGGAAGAAGCCGAACCCTTTCAACAAAGGACAAGTGAACCACGTTTACGTGGAGGAGGTTGAAGCACAGCCTGATGCAGTAATAGGTAAATTTTTGGTTAAGTCATTTACTGCACTCGTTCTTTTTGATACTGGTGCATCGCATTCATACATATCAAGGGGATTTGTGGATAAGTATAAACTGCCAACCCAAGCCCTTAGGTCACCCATGTTAGTAACCTCGCCAGGAGCAGAGTATATGGCTAGTTTATGGTGTGATCGGTTACCATTAAGGATTGGTAACTACGTGTTTCCCTCGGACCTAATAGTATTGGAATCGCAAGGATTGGATGTGATATTAGGCATGGATTGGTTATCAAAGTATGAAGGGAACATTGAGTGCGCCAGTAAGTCGATTTTGCTTACCACCCCAGAAGGAAGGAGGATTAAGTATGTATCCCGGCATATGCCGAAGAGGACTCAGGTGAATTCCTTATCAGGAGTTGTACAGGAGGAAGTACCAGTGGTGAAGGATTATCCGGATGTATTTACAGAAGAGTTGCCAGGCATGCCACCGGATAGAGACATTGAGTTCTTGATTGAACTTTTGCCAGGCACAGGGCCAATATCTAAGAGACCGTACAGGATGCCCATAAAAGATTTGGAGGAGATTAAGAAGCAGATTAAGGAGTTACTGGATAAAGGCTATATTCGCCCAAGTTCGTCACCTTGGGGATCACCAGTACTTCTAGTAGAGAAGAAAGATGGATCGTTGAGGATGGTTGTTGATTATCGTGGATTGAATGAAGTGACCATCAAAAACAAGTACCCACTGCCGATGATCAATGATTTGTTTGACCGCTTACAAGGAGCTAAGGTATTTTCACTACAACATGACCCCACATATAGCAACGCTTTTTTCCGTATCTAAAAGTCCATATATGCGTTGCTAGGGTCTTTACCAACGGATTGGGATGTGTTGCCTTATCTGGTGTTGCTAGCGCATAATGCAACGCTTATACTACCGTTGGTAAAAGGGACCGTTGCAAGAGTACAACACATAAAACCTATTTTTACAGCACTTATATACGTTGGTGCTTAATGTACATGAATCCCAAATCTGATTGCTAGGCAATAGAGAATTTGAAAGGCTTCGGATGTTGGTGCATATATAATATGAATAATATTGTATAATGTCAACAATTAAATTAATGCTCCACATAATGATGATAATTATGTGTATCAAGTGAGGAAAAAAAGAGAATATACTCACAAGAGGAAGAAATCATATATCATATAAAAATGTTGGATTACAATAATGGATATTACAGGAGGAACATCATCCAAATGTGTGCATAATCTAAAATTTTCTTTACAGCAAAATCTAAACTAAAATCATCCATCAATATCCCTACAACTTGACTAAAACTAACTGAGGAACATCGTCCAATAGGAACATCCCACAACTTAACTAAAATTGAAAGCATCCATCATCATCAACATCATGAACCAGAATATCGTCGTCGTCGTCATCATCATTGCAGTATACTTGTTACGCACCCATATAATCATCCATATATCTTTTCAATCTACAAAGAAAATAACAAAATGAACTATTAACTCATAATGCATTGACATGATGCAAGTATTGATAAAGGCAGGATAATAGACACGTACAAACATTGAAGGCCATGCAATATTTTTTTTTGCATTACCATTAGTATTGTAGTTTTTGCGACTCTGTACCAAATCTTCAGTTTTCGCAAGTGTTGTATTACACTGCCCAAAATGCATTTTAATTTCAGCACCATCAATTTTCAATTTAGGATCATAACTTAGAACTGTAGCAAGAACTACGTCCTTGTTATGATTCTGGAAATATACCGGCATGACTGTTAGTGATCATTGATGACTAATCCAGACGCCACAATATACGACATAGCCTGCAGAACAATATGGCTCAATAACATTATATGGATAGATAGAACCTAGCATGGCCCAATGGTCATGGACACAACGAGCAGTAGTACAGTAGGGAGAGGGAGAGTATACCTTCCATGGTGTCCCCCTACATCAAGTTGGTGCGTGCAGCTGCAATGCCAAGCGAAAAAGGTTACAGGTGTCTCATGCATCTCTAGAACAGCGCAACACAAGTAAAGCTTCACCAAGTTCCATTCTACTTAATAAAAGAAGAGAATCTATATTCGTCTCATTCTATGTGTCCTAGTTACTATCTTGGCAACTTTACATCTTACTCAATGAATTTATCCATGAGTTAGTTAGACTAGTCATCAACCAGTGCATCTCCACGACAATTTTAGTTTGCCATGTATAACTATAACATTTTTATGTAATAAAAAATAAAACCATAAATTTTAAAAGAAGCATACTTTTAACTAATTGAGAAATATCACATGTGATACTGTGTTGGCTTACATGTGGCTGAAATAAATTTATTTAATAAATGCATTTATACATACTATTTATCATTCCTATAAATAAACTTTCCAAATTATAATTTATATTTAAAAGTCTGGGATCCAGGGTTAGTAAATATACAGAGGATATTATGCAATATTGTGATTTCCTTTAATTACATAGCAGGAGTCTAAATCTTGTGTGCTCCTAAAATTAGCTATTTAGGAACCCCAAATGAACCCCATGCTTTAGTGAGTTGGTGTAAAAAAAGGAAACCACACTTTCTAGTTAGCAAAAAAACTAAAGCTAATGTACGGGAATATCTGTACAATATAAATCTTCATTAAGAAAATGTTTTCTGAAATAAACACGTACATCACTCAAATCTTCTACGTAAGAAACACATCCAATGATTATGTTATGGTTGGCTGGAGGCAGCAGTCCAACACTACTGTTTGGAACTTTGATTATGTGGTGCTGCTGGAGGCGACCAGAGTTGGAGACCACCGCAACTGGATGCTTTCACTCCCTACAACACAATCGAGTCAAGAGGAGTACTCATCAATACATGCATACAAGACAGGTCTTTTCTTAATAAAACAATAGTGATTGTATAGTTCTTTCTTCTGTTATGAGCTTAAAGGATGGAGAATAGAACACAAATCGCCACACCGCCATTTCCTTCACTGGACGGCCTCACCGCCAAAGACGCCCGCGGCCGCCTAATCTGCTTCAAACTACCTTTGGTACACCTCCACTGCCACATGAACCATTGTTAGATTGATTTAGTAATTAGCCTACAAGAATATATGTTGGCCATGGTCAAAACCTGAAACAGGAGAATACTAAAGATTGGAAAAGAAAATAATCAGGGCCTTGGAGATTTATACTGTATTAATTACTTGTAGACCCTAACCTGAATTTTAACCATACCTAGGTGTTTTTTGTACTAATTGCCTCAAACACACTGGTTACTCCGTAGATGGGCTTCAGAATCCCTCCCTACAATGATGTTACCCTAGAAATAATATGCAGCTAGGGATTGATTTTTAGCCACTACTGCTTGCAAGGCAGCAGCATAGTAGGTGTATTTGCCATGGTTGGAGGCCATGCCGACCTTCCCAGCCTCAACACATCGTGACTCAGTCAAGCATGTGGTCATCCTCTGCTTTGACACTTTAGCAGCAAAACAAAATCAAATTGACCTCAACCAGCAGACACTTGATCCCAAACAGTAGAAAATCCTAACAACACCAGAACAACAATGTCTCCTGATGTGCCACGAACCAGAGCAGAGGGAGGAGTGGACCAACTCACCTGAAGCCGGAGGAGGAGGAAGCTCGTGGCTGCTTCATCCCGAGCCGCAGCAAGGTTGTCCACTGCCTGTTCCTCCCCGCATGTCTACATGAGAAGTGAAGAGCAGAGGTTAGAGAAGAGAAGAGAGA
>NC_057802.1:416152193-416170192 GCF_018294505.1 Triticum aestivum | reverse complement strand
ACATGGTCACCGGCACCGGATCCGAAGCCCGAAACCCTAGCCATGGGGGATGGGTCGCAGGTGGGATTTGGTGGCAGCGAGCGCTCGATCTAGCTGGATGGGAGGGCTCCACGGAGCGAAGGGACCTCAGGCTGTGCTTGGCGCTGGCGGGATTCGCCGGACATCACCTGATGCAGCCGCCGCAGGTAGCGCGGCGAGGAGCCGCGTGAAGAGACCGGGATGGAACACGAGAGGGACGGTTGGGTGGGGATGTGGCGGATCCTGCAGCCTCCGGAGCTGTGAGGTGGGAGGAGGGGAGGTGGAGGGTCGGCGCAAGGGAGACGAGGCGGGTCGGAGGAGGGAGACGAGGCATTGGTGGCGGCGATTTGGGAGAGACGAGGGAGTCGTGGGCTCTGTTTCTCACGCGTCTCCCTCTCCTTTCCTCTATTTTTTTATAATCATGGTAGGGTCATGAGCTGCAAATCTGCAACGCATATACTACAACCAATATATCTGTATCTATTGTGAATTTTACAACATATACTCAAAACGTTGTAGAATTTTTGTTGCTTTATAGCAGGTTTCCTTGTAGTGTTTCCAAGATCGATCTACGATCAGGATGCCACCAGTTGAAGATTCGAGAGCAGGATATACCTAAGACGGCTTTTACCACCAGGTATGGGCTATATGAGTATACCGTTATGTCATTTGGTCTGACTAACGCACCTGCCTATTTCATGAACCTGATGAACAAGGTGTTTATGGAGTTTTTGGATAAGTTCGTCGTGGTGTTCATTGACGATATTTTAGTCTACTCCAAGAATGAAGAAGAGCATAAGGAGCATTTGCGTTTGGTACTTGAGAAGCTCAGAGAACACCAGTTATACGCCAAGTTCAGCAAATGTGAATTTTGGCTGAAGGAAGTTGGATTCCTCGGACATGTTATATCCGGAGAAGGAATAGCGGTAGACCCCGCCAAAGTTGACACAGTAACAAGCTGGGAATCACCCACGTCAGTTGGAGAGATCCGGAGTTTTCTTGGACTTGCAGGATACTACCGGAGGTTCATCGAGAATTTCTCGAAGATTGCTAAGCCATATTTATCATACTTATTCTCTTTTGAGATATTCGTTGTAATAAGTGTGTGATTGCTACTCTGTTATAAATCCTCCATTTGTACTGTGCGTGTCAGCATTACTGATCCAGGGATGACACTGGTGCACAGCAGCACAGACTGTTTGAGGTCTGGTCGCTACAAAGGCCTTTATAGAGCCTGTCTTCACCAATAATGTAAGTTTGTCCATCTCAATCCTTCAAACTTTGTTGTATATATTTGGTTAGGCATGACTGCAACAGTTGTTTATTTTTGGTGTTTGCATCGAATTGCTTGTTTAAAGTTTATTATGTAGTTCATAAACAAAAGTTTGTCCTTTCTCAATTTAAGTTTTCAGTTGTACAACCAAGTTCCTTCTTCATACCATGTAAATTAAACTATACAGAGCAAGTGATCTTCTTTTGCACTGCATGTATGTTTCTGTTCTTCATCCGTAATCCAGTGGTGTGGTGAACCTACCCACTACAGCACAATGTCATATTCTGCAATGTCTTAACTATGAACAATGTCATATCATTCTACTATTATTTAAACCGTCTCTTTATTTGCCAATCTGAAATGGTATAAATTGACAGCACACTAACCGTTGATACTTATGAGTTCTTGATCTGTAATCCAGTGGTGTCGTGAAGCTGCCAACTCCTTCACAATGTCATTTCCTGCCATGTCTTGACCTGAACAATACCATATTGTGTTAATGCAATTTTAAACAGTGTCACTTTATTCGTCAATAAGAAATGTGATGAATTGTCAGATACTTTTATGTGCAAAACCTGTCATCTACCTGCTTGTTTATCTTTCAGATTAAGGAAGATATAAGTGTTGAACAAGCGCAGTCTCATCATCTTACTCAGCTGCTTGCACTGCAGCTCCCCAGCAGGGCTAACCTTTCTTGAACTCTATTGAAGTGCTGTCGGTTTTGTATATTATTTTGTCGGCATGTTTATTTGCACTGGTGGCGATCTTTGATGCCCGGTGTATGTAATCTGCTGGCTGCTTGTGCTTTATTATCATAGTGGCGAACTCTGATGCCCAGTGGATGTAATATGCCGTAATTTCTTTATTGTATAGTCTAGGTTTTTTCTTATTCATGATGCTGCAGTTATTTTACTGTATATATATCCTGTCTTTGCAGTAAACCGGCCAAACCGTAAAATTACGGTACATAATCGGGCCGTCATGCAATCACGATGTAGGTTGGGCCTGAAACGTGCCGAACAGCTCACGGGTCGGCAGCAGCCCGAAATGAACCCCAGCCCATGATTGTGCGAATCAAATCACGGGCTTTTAACAGGCCAAAATTGTCTCGGTCCTTGTTTGGCCTAATCAGATATCGGCTGCAGGCCGGATGCAAACCGGGCCGTAGTTAGGCCCAACTATATAACGGGCTTTTAACAGGTCGAAATTAATATAGGGCCGAAATGTTAAACGGGCCCTTAACAGGCCAAAACTAATATCAGGCCGAATTACTAAGTGGACCTTTAGCAAGTGGGCCCAAAAGCATAGTGTCCAGTTGACGGGCCGAATCTGATATGGGCCATAATTGAGCCCAAAGCCTCTTAAAGGGCCGGACCTGATCTGGGCCGTAATTTGGCCCAGAACGTGGTAGGCTTTTCACGGGCCGGATCTCATATGGGCCACTATTAGGCCCGGAGCGTGGCAGGCCATTAATGGACCGGATCAAATATAGGCCGGCATTTGGCCCAAAACATGGCAGCCAGTTAATGGGCTGGCCTACTAGGGTCCTCAAAATCTTGTGGGCCTATAGCTGGCCGGCCCATTAATGTCGGCGAAATCTCGTGGGCCTTTAGATGGGCCGGCCCATTATGATCTGCAAGAATCTTGTGGGCCTTTACCTGGGCCGGCCCATTATGGCACACAAAAAACTTGTGGGCCTTTACCTGGGCCGGCCCATTATGGCCCGCAAAATCTTGTGGGCCTTTAGCTGGGCCAGCCCATTATGGTCCGCAAAATCTCGTGGGCCTTTAGCTGGGCCGGCCCATTATGGTCCGCAAAATCTTGTGGGCCTTTAGTTGGGCCGGCCCATTTAAACTTGATGGGCCGGTCCACGTGTCAACATATCATAGGTGTGTCTCGCCCATTGGATGAGTGACACCTGTGCCAACGCGGCCCTGACACGTGTCTCCTCCAGCCAATGATGATTTTACACATGGAAAATCCCCATTGGTCGGGGCTGTTAACGGGTTATCGGATCCAAAACCTGGCCCGATAGCTTAACGGCATTCCGTTACGGTGGATGCCACGTGTTGGTCACCCTTGACGAAAGCACTTCTGTGACGCGCGATTTATCATCATGGAAGTGGACACTTCGGTGATGATAATTTTGGTAATGTCATGGAACACTTCTACGACAGCACAGGTATGACTATCTTGATTCTGTCATAAATTTGTCATGGATGTACATGCATGACAAAAAACGCGACCTACTGTGACAAACACGTATCATCACGGAAGTCTATTTTTTTTGTAGTGTGTGTTGTGAAGTTTTCAAGTTTTGGGTGAAAGATTTGATGGATTATGGAACAAGGAGTGGCAAGAGCCTAAGCTTGGGGATGCCCATGGCACCCCCAAGATAATCTAAGGACACCTAAAAGCCAAAGCTTGGGGATGCCCCGGAAGGCATCCCCTCTTTCGTCTACTTCCATCGGTAACTTTACTTGGAGCTATATTTTTATTCACCACATGATATGTATTTTGCTTGGAGCATCTTGTATGATTTGAGTCTTTGCTTTTTAGTTTACCATAATCATCCTTGCTGTACACACCTTTTGAGAGAGATACACATGATTCGGAAATTATTAGAATACTCTATGTGCTTCACTTATATCTTTTGAGCTATATAGTTTTTTCTCTAGTACTTCACTTATATCTTTTAGAGCACGGTGGTAGTTTTGTTTTATAGAAACTATTATTCTCTCATGCTTCACTTAGATTATTTTGAGAGTCTTAAATAGCATGGTAATTTGCTTAAATAATCCTAATATGCTAGGTATTCAAGACTAGTAAAAACATTCTTATGAGTGTGTTGAATACTAAGAAAATTTTGATGCTTGATGATTGTTTTGAGACATGGAGGTAGTGATATCAAAGTTGTGCTAGTTGAGTAGTTGTGAATTTGAGAAATACTTGTGTTGAAGTTTGCAAGTCCCGTAGCATGCACGTATGGTAAACGTTATGTAACAAATTTGAAACATGAGGTGTTCTTTGATTGTCCTCCTTATGAGTGGCGGTCGGGGATGAGCGATGGTCTTTTCCTACCAAGCTATCCCCGTAGGAGCATGCGCATAGTGCTTGGTTTTTGATGACTTCTAGATTTTTGCAATAAGTATGTGAGTTCTTTATGACTAATGTTGAGTCCATGGATTATACGCACTCTCACCTTTCCATTATTGCTAGCCTCTTCGGTACCGTGCATTGCCCTTTCTCACATTGAGAGTTGGTGCAAACTTCGCCGGTGCATCCAAACCCCGTGATATGATACGCTCTTTCACACATAAACCTCCTTATATCTTCCTCAAAACAGCCACTATACCTACCTATTATGGCATTTCCATAGCCATTCCGAGATATATTGCCATGCAACTTCCACCGTTCCATTTATCATGACACGTTCATCATTGTCATATTTCTTCGCATGATCATGTAGTTGACATAGTATTTGTGGCAAATCCACCATTCATAATTCTTTCATACATGTCACTCTTGGTTCATTGCATATCCCGGTACACCGCCGGAGGCATTCATATAGAGTCATACTTTGTTCTAGTATCGAGTTGTAATATTTGAGATGTAAATAAATAGAAGTGTGATGATCATCATTAATAGAGCATTGTCCCAAAAAAATGCCAAATAAAAAAAGGGAAAGCCAAAAAAAAGAAAAGAAATGAAAAGGGACAATGCTACTATCCTTTTTTTTCCACACTTGTGCTTCAAAGTAGCACCATGATCTTCATGATAGAGAGTCTCTTGTTTTGTCACTTTCATATACTAGTGGGAATTTTTCATTATAGAACTTGGCTTGTATATTCCAACAATGGGCCTCCTCAAGTGCCCTAGGTCTTCGTGAGCAAGCAAGTTGGATGCACACCCACTTAGTTTCTTTCGTTGAGCATTCATATATTTATAGCTCTAGTGCATCCGTTGTATGGCAATCCCTACTCCTTGCATTAACATCAATCGATGGGCATCTCCATAGCTCATTGATTAGCCTCGTTGATGTGAGACTTTCTCCCTTTTTGTCTTGTCCACATAACCCCCATCATTATATTCTATTCCACCCATAGTGTTATATCCATGGCTCACGCTCATGTATTGCGTGAAAGTTGAAAAAGTTTGAGATTACTAAAGTATGAAACAATTGCTTGGCTTGTCATCGGGGTTGTGCATGATGAGAGCATTCTTGTGTGACGAAAATGGAGCATGACTAAACTATATGATTTTGTAGGGATGAACTTTCTTTGGCCATGTTATTTTGAGAAGACATAATTGCTTAGTTAGTATGCTTGAAGTATTATTATTTTTATGTCAATATTGAACTTTTATCTTGAATCTTTCGGATCTAAATATTCATACCACAGTTAAGAAGAATTACATTGAAATTATGCCAAGTAGCATTCCACATCAAAAATTCTGTTTTTATCATTTACCTACTCGAGGACGAGCAGGAATTAAGCTTGGGGATGCTTAATACGTCTCCAACGTATCTATAATTTTTTGCTTGTTCCATGCTATATTATATTCTGTTTTGGACATTATTGGGCTTTATTATACACTTTTATATTATTTTTGGGACTAACCTATTAACCGGAGGCCCAGCCCAGAATTGTTGTTTTTTGCCTATTTCAGAGTTTCGCAGAAAAAGAATATCAAACGGAGTCCAAACGGAATGAAACCTTCGGGAACGTGATTTTCGGAACGAACGTGATCCAGATGACTTGGACCCTACGTCAAGGCATCAACCAGGAAGCCACGAGGTAGGGGGCGCGCCTACCCCCCCCCCCCTAGGCGCGCCCTCCACCCTCGTGGGCCCCATGTTGCTCCACCAACGTACTTCTTCCTCCTATATATACCTACGTACCCCCAAACTACCAGATACTGAGCCAAAAACCTAATTCCACCGCCGCAACCTTCTGTACCCGTGAGATCCCATCTTGGGGCCTGTTCCGGAGCTCCGCCGGAGGGGGCATCGATCATGGAGGGCTTCTACATCAACACCATAGCCTCTCCGATGAAGTGTGAGTAGTTTACCTCAGACCTTCGGGTCCATAGTTATTAGCTAGATGGCTTCTTCTCTCTTTTTGGATCTCAATACAATGTTCTCCCCCTCTCTCGTGGAGATCTATTCGATGTAATCTTCTTTTGCGGTGTGTTTGTTGAGACCGATGAATTGTGGGTTTATGATCAAGTTTATCTATGAACAATATTTGAATCTTCTCTGAATTCTTTTATGTATGATTGGTTATCTTTGCAAGTCTCTTCAAATTATCAGTTTGGTTTGGCCTACTAGATTGATCTTTCTTGCAATGGGAGAAGTGCTTAGCTTTGGGTTCAATCTTGCGGTGTCCTTTCCCAGTGACAGTAGGCGCAGCAAGGCACGTATTGTATTGTTGCCATCGAGGATAACAAGATGGGGTTTATATCATATTGCATGAATTTATCCCTCTACATCATGTCATCTTGCTTAAAGCGTTACTCCGTTCTTATGAACTTAATACTCTAGATGCATGCTGGATAGCGGTCGATGTGTGGAGTAATAGTAGTAGATGCAGGCAGGAGTCGGTCTACTTGTCTCGGACGTCATGCCTATATACATGATCATACCTAGATATTCTCATAACTATGCTCAATTCTGTCAATTGCACAACAGTAGTTTGTTCACCCACCGTAAATACTTATACTCTTGAGAGAAGCCACTTGTGAAACCTATGGCCCCCGGGTCTATTTTCCATCATATTAATCTCCCGACAACAAGCTATTTCCATTGCCATTTTTATTTTGTTTACTTTACTTTGCATCTTTATCATAAAAAATACCAAAAATATTATCCTATCATATCTATCAGATCTCACTCTCGTAAGTGACCGTGTAGGGATTGACAACCCCTTATCGCGTTGGTTGCGAGGATTTGTTTGTTTGTATAGGTGCGAGGGACTCGTGCGTGGCCTCCTACTGGATTGATACCTTGGTTCTCAAAAACTGAGGGAAATACTTACGCTACTTTGGTGCATCACCCTTTCCTCTTCAAGGTAAAACCAACGCAGTGCTCAAGAGGTAGCACGGTACAACCGCTCCATGGAGCGGTACAACCGCTGGGAAGCCACAACAAGCAGTAGGATGAGAAGGGAAGATCTCTCTCTCACAATGAAGGAAGGCAAGAGAGGGGTGCGGCAAGTGTACGTGAAAAGATTCCCCCAACTCCTTCCAATGTGGATTCCCTCTTGATAGTACGGGTTCCCTACGACCAAAGAGATAAAAAGCGTAGAAAACTCCGTCTTCGGTCTTTTCCTTTCAGAGAGAATAGCTATCTGATGAAAACCTACCCACCGAGAACCTAAAGCACTTAGCACAAGATTAGACCAACAAAGAGTTGTCATCATCATCCAAAACACAAAGTAGGGAAATTCCCTTACACCGATCCTCACTCTCTTTTTTATTTCATTGTCATTGCGATTGTGTTTTCCTTTCAGTGGTCTCCTAGTATTCGTCAGTTTCATGATGGACCAAGGAGAACCAGGCAAAACTCTGCCGATATTGGAGCAGACGCGGGAGGCTGATCCCCACGAGACAGAGAGCTCCAAGAATATGGAGGCAGGCACCGAGCCGACCCCAGATACGCTCACGGCCACTACTGAGATGGTCAACGCCCCGTTTGAGGTTGCAGCCCCCGTGGCACTTCAGGAGCAGTTTTCCCCCTTCGAGGATGTGCCCCCCCCCCCCGCTGAGCTGCCCAAGGTGATTTTCTTCTTTGCCGATCTCGATTGTGGTTTTTCATCTAAGTATGTGGTGATGAATAATGCAAAATTTTATTAGCTTCGATGCCATGCTATACATAGTGGTTTAAATAACTTGTATTTCTTATACTAGAAAGTAATTCAGAATTTTTTTGTTTCAATTAGAGCCCTGATGCAGACAAGGATTGTGTGGTTGTACATGTCACTCGCTATGAGGCGGATGACCTGAATATACGCACTGGGAAAACGGAGTTTTTAGGCTGTTGGATCCTGGAAGCCATTTGCGCTTATACCAATGAAGAGTTGTATTCCAGCCTCACTGTTGTCAGGCGTGTTGTCCAGGGTGTACTGAAGCACAAGAAGTTCAAAGCTACTCCTACGTTTGTGAGGCATACTGTTCTTGCAAAGCTTACGCAGGAAGATGACGTGGCATGCCTCCACAAACAAGTTTATGAGTGGCAAGGCCACAAGGTTGTCTTCATGAAGGTTCACATGATTGAGCTGCTACCGGATGTTCTCGATGATGTTCATGGCAAGGTCCGTCTTGTGTCTAGCCCAAATTAGATCGAGGCATGAAATACTTGCCCCAGCTAGTGTTTAATAGTAGTTTGGATTCTGTCTAATTATCCGAACCTTGCCTGTTATCGAGCCCTCTGGGGCTAGTACTCTGTTTGAATCCATCTATGGGAACTGCTGCTACTTTTGTGTGCCCGTGAATCATCATAATTGTTGCCGAAACAGATGTGTCCTCACTAGTTTTATCATACGAGCACTGTGTGTTTTGATGAAATAGAGTACTCATTTGAGAACTGCGCGCTGACGTATACATAAGTACTTGTAAACACTATTGGTGCTACCCCACTTGTAAGCAGTTGTGCAAAACACGGCACATTGGCTCAGCTCGCTTCAACACTAGGCTATCGACCAGCTAACAATCAACAATCTGTTGTCTGACATATAAGCAACTATGTATCTGTTACAGTGGTTCATGCAGTTAACTGAGGCCACAATGTAAATTCCAAACGTTCACACGCTAGTCCAGCGTTCATGTGGAACACTCACATTAAACTCGGCTTCATAAAAAACATGAAAATCATAAGTTAAGCAATTTTATACATCTCAATGATTCATAGAATATAACAAACATATACTAGTTCACAGCAAAAGACAAAGTTGTGAGAAGGTTTACAAATCAGGAAAAAACAAGCAAGGCTTCTCTGAGTAAAGGGCCTCCCGGCAGGCTTAAATTTCCTAGAGTTCACTCTGGTTTTTTCTTGTTGCCACCATCTAGGGTTAGGTTCTCTCATTCCAGAATAACCAATTATAATTGTGTTCTCAGCTGGAATGCTGAACTGAACCATGTAGTGTACTGACCAGCTGAAATTCTTGTGCATTCCACTAAATTTAAGCACCGCTATTTGCAGAAATAAGCAGACCATAATGCCTCTTGTCCGCGCACCTGTCCAAAAAACCGCCGTGCAGCCGTGCCAGGTAGTCCTCGGTCCATGGATGAACTGGTAGAAAGTGCATTCTGGACTAGGATGCAGTTGTTTTCGCTCGTCCCTACACTGCAATTAGGAAGTAAAACGTACGAATCAACTTATTTTATATTGCGTTGGTCATTCTACCTAGTAACTACCAATGTAGGAATACCTGGAAGACGGGTGGTTAGACGACGGCAAAGAGGGATAGCCATCTCATTTTGTGCAGTTCTACTAAAACTGAGGTGTGTGCTTTTGATTGCGCGGATAGAAACGATACGGAGACAGACATCCCGAAACGATATGGAGACAGACATCCCTGTTTGCGCAAATACGAAATACGGTTATTTAAATAGTGATAGATATTTGCAGTGGCGTATGATTAACAACAGCATCTATTGTGTTATAATTGGCACTAGATTGACAGTATGAAAGTGTCCTTAAGTAAGTAGCATCAAATCAACACTGCCACTAGATTAACATGCAGAACAATAGCATTAATATTACTGTCATGAGAGTAGCACATGGTCAGTAAATGTGCAATCAAATTTTTGCAGTTCCACTGGGATGAAGCAATGTTAGCGGTGTGAGATTTAAGTGTAACTGCAAAAACACAATTCATGGGAAATAAAGCAAGACGGAAGCACTTCATAAAATGGTGGTGGCATTGCTTCAATTTATCGACGGCACTAGACCATTACTTATAGTGACATTAGGTGGCATTGCTTAATGCTTCATGTAATTTTACATTAGCGGTAGCGATATGGGCGTAGGGACAGCAGAGGCATAAAGTGGTGAGGCAGATGTGGTTGCCGAGAGCGGCAAACACTCAGGCAGCATGTCTGCATTTGTCCCATTTTTTACCTCCTCGACGACATTTTCCTATGTGAGCACAGGAAATCTAGACCTGCTCATTCTCATTTGCGTTGTCCCCCAACACCCGTCACTTTCTTTCCTTTTTCAACCAAGAGATAGGTCCACTTCCCCCCACCCTTCGCCATCCACCATGCTTTCTTCGTCTTTTCAACCAAGAGACCGGTTGGGTAGCCAGTATCTACTACTTTCCCCCGTTTCCTCTTAGAACCAAGTCCTAGATTCATGCTACAGCTTTCCCACTTTCTTCCCTGTTTGAACCAACTCTTAGAGTCGACTGTATGAACTAGCTTTACCTCTAATAATAGTAAAAGTCTAGGTGGCTTTGGACAGCGGACGGAAGTAGAAAAAGATCCACACGAAGCCAAGTGGGGAGCTGGGGCAGTAGAGCAAGGCAGGTTTCGAAGGAATATATACATGAGGGTCATCGGCATGTGGCAAAGACGGCGTCGGGAGGCCGCATCTTGGCCACAATACCGTAGGGAGGAAGAAGGGGTCTAAGGCCCTCCGGAGCCGGCGCTCTCTCGGAGAGAACGGCACGGCCGCCAATCGGGACGTGCGGGCACCCGTTGGTCTCCTCCCTCGCCGCCGACGACAGCGTGAACGATGCACCTACACCCCTGCCCCGGTCGAGGTTGTCCGGCCGGATTTGTGACCAGCCGTGAGCTGAGAGAGAGTGTGGCCACCTATGTCTTGCTTAGATCTGGAGAGCATGAGAGAGTGAACGAGAGGAACCCTAGTAAAGCAAGCGCTAAGGCTCCTGCTTATATATATATAGTGGAGTGATTTTGTTGTACCAGCTTCAAAAAAATGCGCTCCTACGTGTACCCGCGAGTGGGTGTGAGAGAACTAGTGCGTGCGTGCACCGCTTCTCTTCGTGAGAGTACAATATACTATGCCCAAAGAACGTTCGCCACAAGAGTAATAGTATAAGTGTGTGACGTGTGAGCTAAAATAAAATGTGCGCGACGTCTTCTGTTTTTTAGAAGTTCTGAGGGTAGGGTGTGAAGAGCACATATGTGTGTGACGTCTACCTGCATATAGACGGTGGGTGCGAGAGGACTCGGGAGGGTGCATGTGCGTGAGAGAGAGGGGGCACGTATCAATGCAATGCATGTATCCGTAAATCATTATCCGACAAACGTTCGCCACAAGCCTTTTCCTAACGAACGACGTAAGAACCGTTAGATCGGCATCCGACAGTGTCAGTTTTGCCATGTCATTTAACAGAACAGCCACTCCTCCTACACACAAATCTTCCACGTGAGTGTTAGCAACTGCCGTACGCTCCCTCCGTTCCAAAATGCAGTGCATATAGCTTTATTGAAAATTCGAACCTCGCAAACTTTACCGAGTTTTCGTGTACCAAATTGCACATGTAGAATACCCTCTATATATAATTTCATTCATCTTCGAGAGGTACTATAAAGATGGGGGAGGAGTCTACAAAGAAAGACCATCGTATCACCTGCAGCAATTTCAACCATCCTTTGTTGTGGAGGAATATCATAGGAACTCTATATGATATGATTTTTATAGGATTTTTTCCTTTAGAGCCAATTGGTTCATAGGAATAGATTCATATACTCCACATTTCAAAGGAAATAAACATGATATCATTTCTATAGCTTTAGAGCCACTTGGTTCATATGAATGGATTCCTATACTCCCATAATTTCAAAGGAAAATAAACATTAGCGTATATTCAATAGAAAAGTTCCTATGATATGAACCAAATTACATCTCTTTTCTAATCCTTCATCATAGGAATTGAGATACATGTCATCTAGATTCAATAGAAAAGTTCCTATGATGTCAACTAAATGACATCTCTTTTCCAATCCCTACTCATAGGAATTGAGATACTCCATGTCATCTCTTTCCCTACAACTTCCATGTATACATCTTCTATTCCTAAATAGCTAGTACAACCCACTAGTAGCTTTTTTCCAAGACATGCAACTATGGCACAAGAAATATATAGTGTGCGAATAACTTGAAAGATGGTCGCTGGATAAAGCTAATCCGACAGTGCAGAGATGGAAAATCCAAGCACTACTGGCCGTTGGATATCATCAACATTCCACCAGATCTGCCACATGTACAATTTAGAAGACTCCATGGTTGAACTTAAGCATAATGCACAAACCTCAAAACACAAGTACTTCTCCTTTGTTCTAGAATCTTCCGTATCATAATTGATTTTTTTTCTAAATGAATTGCCATTATTTGTTTTTTACTTTATGCTTTACAATGCACAACCCCATGAATCTTAACATTTTTATAAAACTAATTGATTTTGAATGAGATGAACTATAAGAACTAAACGAACATCTACATCATGCATATATAACTCAAAGCTTTACATGTTATAGTGTGTATTTATTCATAATTTGGTTTCGAAATCTCATGCGTTCAATGCATGTGTACCTTACTAGTTTTGAGTAGAGTAGCAAATTTCACACGGCCCCGGGTATATCAAAATGCAGGGCCCATGCATCATTGCCTTTCGGTCGAACCTACATCCACAATTTTTTGTACGTACTATATCTCCACTGGTCCCCGAACCCAAAATGCTGCCTCGTTCCCCTAAAACCAAGCGGCCCGCACATATTTAAGGCGTCGACTCGAACTCAATCCCTCTCCCGTTTACTACGACGTGGCCCCGCACGCCCTAGTAGTACTCCTACAAACCCTACCGCCGCACGCATCATCGGTTTTCTTCAAGAGGACGAGGGAGAAGCCGATTTGTAGTGAAGGCGCTTTCAACAAAAAATGATCTGTAGTGGAGACCCCTACCCTAGGGTGCCCTAGGTAGCTGCCGCACGCATCATTGGTTTTCTCTTTTCTTTATGCTCTTGCACCCTAGAGTGAAATGATGGTTGCTTCGTCCGTCCAGCTTAATGCGGGAAAGGTGGGGCTTTGTGATTTGACCCCTCATCGCTCATTTTCTACTACTGCGGCGCTACGATCGGGGTGCCTCCAATTCCAACCGCTGCTCTAACTTGTAATTTGGTGCATCGCACGTGGAACAAGACGGTGGATGAGCCACATGTCGGCCAAAGGGGTCCTGTTAAGTGTGTCGCCATTTTGTGTGCGGACTGGCCCCGCTTGAGTCACTATGCCAACACGACAGGTGCAACCTACCACTTGGTTTTGCTCCTTGGTGAATCCCGACTATATTGATCTAAAAAGATACGTACTGAACTACCCTCTCCGTCTCGTTTTTTTAGACGTCTCGGTTTATAGGGCGTGCACGTAGTTCTAGGTCATCCATTTGACTAACTAAATCTGAGTTACTATGTCACAAAAAGTATATCATTGGATTATTAAGCGGATGTAGTTTCTAAACATATACTGTTCATCACATATATAGCCAGTTAAATTCTCAACCTAGAACGACGTGCATGCCATGTAAACCGATACGGAGGAAGTATAGTAGTAAAAATGAGGTGATTTTACCGAGCGATCGGCGGGGGAGCATGGCCTGTCATGCAGTCCCACGTGTCATGATGTACCAAGGCGATGCACGTGTCCCTCTTGAGGCAGAAACAATACTACGTGGTTTGAGATGATGGTGAACCGAAGTGTGAAATAATGGTTGCTTCGTCCATCTGGGAAGGTGCGGCATTGTGATTTGACATCTCATTGCTCATTACTACTACTACTGGGGCAGTACGACTGGGGTGCGTCCCCCTGCTGTTCTGCACTGTTATTTGGTGCTTGACACGTTGACCCGGTTGCTATATGTCCCACATGTCGGCGACAGGAAGTACAAAATTCATGAAAGTGAGCGTCGACAGAGGAGTACAACACGGGCTTGGGTTTTTGCTGCTTCGCGCGATCCATCGATACAAACCCGGACTAAAAAAGGTAAGGGCGGGTCTTTTCCCGCGCGGCAAGCAGGGGAGTTTGGCATAGTCTGTTCGAGGCAAGGAGGCAGGAAGGGAAACAAGCAAATAAAGGTTGGGCGACTTAGTTTTGGGAAAATCTGATTTTATGGAGTACGTACCCACTAGGGTTTATAGGGCTCATCTAAAAAACATTCATTTTTTCATTTTATAAGTCTCAATTCTACTACTAGTAGTAGTACCATCACATGTTGGATTTCGAGGTGCGTTAGATCACCCGATGCAAGCAGTGTCAAGAGAAAACTCACCAATGCATGTAGAAGTTCATGGAAATTTAGTGGTCATTCATGCATTCATTCTAATTAATGCCTCGGTAAACATAACTTCTTGAGAAAACGAGCGTACTAATTACTTGTGCAAACTAGGAGTACGAAATTAATTCGACCACTCACCGTCTACCTTGGTTGGAGAGATTTTGAAATTGAGCCATAAACTGGAAAAGAGGGAGTAGTAACTTTTGTCTCGATTACTATTTGTGGCCTAGTATAGATGCAAAATGTATTTTTTTAGTGGCCTTGTATAAGTAAATGGAGGGAATACTAAAGGACATATATATTCCAAACAATATGATAATCTCTCTAACCACGGTAGTAGGGACGAGGAGTAAACGGAGGGAGTAGTAAAAATTTCTCCTCGTCCTGCGAGCCACCGCGCGCGTGGGCGAGGGAGCGGGCGTAAGGCGTAGTAAGCAAGCTTCACCTCATCCTGCGAGCCACCGCGCCCGTGGGCGGGGGAGACGGCATACTAAGCAAGCTTCTCCTTGTTCTGTGAGTTGACGGGACACATCAAAAGTACTCCAGTGTATAGAGCCTTGCCTCTAAGGTAGGCCCCACATGGTTTGCCTCTTTTTTAACATAACGCGTCAAGTCGCAATTTGTTTCTTCACCTGTGGTAGACGATCCTCCCTCCATCTAGTGGACAACCAGTACACGTGTCAAGTTACCACGTGGGCTGCCTTTTCGTACAGAAATGAGCTCCACCATGTACCCGCGCGGGTGTGGTTGGGAAAGAGACGGGAGTACGTGCGCCGTGCGAGCACCTCTTCTCTTCGTGCACGTCCCCCACCTATGTGGGTGTGTGTGAGAGGGACTATAGAGATACAAACCTAGACATAATGCGTCGTCCATCCCCATGCCTCCGCCCAGTCCGACCACCAGTCACCACCACGCCCCACTCCTCCTCACCTTATCTCTCATCTTTCTCCCTCCATGTTTATATACAAGGCCACTATCAAAATTACAATTTGCAGACATACAAGGCCACTAACACTAATCGATGCAATATTAATGGTGTTTGCCTCGTAGTACTACTAGCAAAGGAGGACATTAATTATCCCTTGCATGCATGCGGGAGTGTCAGCATTGGCTTGATGTGCATGAAAGAGAAGAATACACATTAATTTACACGGCAAACAAGGAAACAAGGTGGCTTGCAACATTGAGTTCGAAGACATTAATTTTTGCCTTGGTACCTGTAATATGGGTTTGTGGCCTTGTATACAAAAATGGAGTCCGATAAAATTCTCGAGATACCATTTATCCGATAAAATTCTCGAGCAATCATTAGTTTTTACAAAATGGGATTACTCCTGCATGGGTCAATCACAACAGGTGTTTTGTAAAAAAATGCATCTTGATGTTCCGTGCAATGCACGGGCATCTTGCTAGTCCATGAAAACAACACATGGCAAAATTCCATGGCGAACGAGGGATTTGAATCTGTTGGGAGGGGCTGTTTGGATCTTGCCTAGGGTAGCCAAAATATTGGCGACCCTTTTGTCCACCGGTGCCTTTGCCACCGATGAACGAGGAATGCTCGGGTTCTCATGCATCCTCCAGCGCGCACATTGGAGACGAGCTCACACGAGCTGTGTTCTTTTTGTCCCACCACGCCGCCCGAGCCGCCCGCAGACCGGCCGGCGACCCACAAATTACGCCATCAAACCGTAGCCGCACACATTATGATAGCAAGTCAACCAACTGGACAAAATTCATGCAAACACGGCGATATTTCATATAAACAATGACGGAAATCATATAAGATACTGGATTTTCATACAAACATGACGGATTTCATTACATTCAAATGAACTACGCGGTGCTAGTTCTAGACAGCACAAGTATATAATACCTGGCCTAAATGGTCGCCCGCCGATCGATTTGTGTTCCTCATGTCCGGCAGCACGATCACCGGACTACCGGGAGCCCCGGAGGTATATGCGGGGTCGACGAAGGTCCTCGCAACAAAAGGATCTGGCAAGACTCCTGCTGTGTACGTCGGCGTCGCCTCCGTGATGGCCTTCATGGGACCCAAGCGGCAGCGGCCTCCCGTGTTCTACTTCTCCTCGATGATGGCGGCGGACGCGGAGGCGCTGGCCACCGACTCGTCGCACTCCGCGCACCCGGCTTCTGTTGCTGCTTGCATGGCATGGCCGACGGCATGGGAGTCTCGGCCACAGAAATGGGAGACGCGGTACGAGGTGGCGGCGTGGACGACAGCAATGACGCCCGTGCGCCACTCCTCGTCGAGCTGGCCTGGAGCGGCAAGTTGCTGAACCGCGCGCCGGCTTGGGGCGGCAACTGGCTCCGTCGGGCGAGGGGAGGGAGGTGGATCACCGAGCTGCATAGCTCGTATCCGGCGGGCTCGGCGGGACACCCAGTCGGCTTGGATGCGGAATAACTACTCTTCGTAAGCCATTGTAAGAGTGGAAAAAATGGTGAAGGAGGAGATAGGGGAGCGGCGGAGGTTTGCGATTCTTGGCCGGCGTTTGGCCTCGTTTAAATAGGAGATTAAATAGATGGCGGATGGGAGGAGCTCGGCCAGCGTTGCGTTTAATCCCGGCCCGGTCATGAACGGACGTGTGTCTAGAGTGGGTTTCTCGGCTTCCACACGGGCGGGATTCATGGAGGCGTTTGAATGTGGCAAGGAGGCGCGTTCAGCGGGCGTGAAGCGAGTGGCGCCCTCGACTCTGACGTAGGACAGCGCGCCGTTCTTCCACTGACGTGTGGGCTCTTTGGGTACATGGCCTGCATGTCAGTGACCCAACGCAGGCAGCACACAGCAGAGGTACTTTTGGTGCGCCAGGGCGGTCAGAAGCGGGCATTTCATAAACCGATGATTGTTCATTGAGTGTGATGTCATCCTTTTCATGTAGATAAGCCTACTATGTTGATAGCCCGTTCGATACGTTGTGATTCATAAAGACCGCTACAAATATCAATGTTCTGCTTATCACAGATAAGATTGATTAATACCCATAACAATCCATGTCCTTAACAAAGGGTGCATGCACGTATAGGTTGAGCGTGTTTGTTGCGTCGTGTGCTGTGTGCATGCAGGCGTGCGAGTGTTGCGTGCGTGCAAGGGTACGTTTCAGTGTTGCATGCATGTGTGCGTATGTGCGTGTGTTCGTGAGTGCATGTGTACGCGTTAGTGTTGCACGCCAGCATGCGTGCGTGTGTTCGTTATGTGTACGTGTCAGTGTTGCACACCTGCATGCGTGCGTGTCTTGCGTGCGTGCATGTGTACGTGCGGGGTGAGGCTACACGTCAGTCGACTGACTTTTTCATCTCTGGTCATTAGATTTTCCAGCCGTTGGATACGAAATCAAGGGCCTGCAGTTTATCATCAAACTCCACCCCCCTCAGCTGCCAGCCACCACCGGCCGAAC
>NC_057802.1:416097425-416151636 GCF_018294505.1 Triticum aestivum | reverse complement strand
CGACCACTAATTTATTACCATTTCTGTCCTTCATATACGCGCTGACGGATGGGCCCTATGGTAATGTGCGCTGCTGAATGTGGACCGTTTGACTGGTCAATTGATTGTGTCATTAACAAATTACGGAGCTGTATGGTGAGCCAGTAACCATATGATCACCCTAAAATGTATTTTATTAACACAGTACAGGCTCAAACTACCATTTCTTTCTTTCATATACGGGCTCACAGGTGGGCCCCATGGTTACGCGCCCCGATGGTGCAACACTAGTTGCGCCACGTGGAACGTTTGACTGGTCAATTGATTGTGTCATCAACAAAATACGGAGTTGTACGGGTGAGCCAGTGACCGTATAATCATGACATGTATCTTTTTAACACGGTACAGACGCAAGGGCTCATGTATACGCGCAAGCACTCATTGCTATAAGCGCACACACGCAGACCCTACCCCTATGAGCACCTTTGAGAGAGTGGGCCAGCATATGATCTTGAGATTTTACGAAGTCACCATAGGTGCCTCGTAGTTGAGTGGAATGTCTCCTCCCACTGAACGCACATCGCCGGAAAATACTGAAATTAACCCAGGATAAATGCGAGCACCGGGACTTTAACCCTGGTGGGCTCGAGAAACCACTGTCCTCCTAACCATCCAACCACATGTTGGTTAGCACGACAAAATGTATGTGGTGACCATGATGAGCTTATTCTGAAGTTCAGTGACCATATCGTGCTTTCGCTTCAAATACAATGACCGTAAGTGTCGTCAACAAAATACGGAGCACGCATCAAATGCAAAGTCCGTCAGTGTCATCAAGAAAATACGGAGACGTATCGTGAGCTAGATATCGTATGATCACCACGAGAATGTATACGGTGACCGTAATGAGCATATTCTGAACTTCGGTGACCGTATAGTGCTTTAGCTTGACATACAGTGACCGTCATGCGTGAATGTGTCGTGGGCATGCAAACTTTTAGAGGGCCGAGAGATAGTTTGTGTGCGTACGTGAAAGTGGTGTAGAAAGAGGGGATGTCCGGTGGAGACAAGGAGAGATATGCCCTTCGTTTCTCTTTCCCGTGACTAATATTTTAGGAGAATATATAAACATTCACAATGCAGAACAAATATTTTGGATGCACCATGCAATTAACTTTCATGTATAACATTGTACTATTGTATATGCTTATTTTCTTAGTGGCCGATTGCGTGCGTCGTGTGGTGGGCACATCATTTCTAGTTGTGGTGGGTCAACATGAGGACTCATGGGTCGGTTCCATCCTGCGCCACATAGGTTGGATCGGGACGCGTTATACGAAGACCCATGTGGAGGACTCGGCGTACAACACGAAGCTAGCTACCAGAGTCGCGAAGGACTCTATCCCCACTGGTGATAAGACAACTATATATGATTTGTAACCCTAGGCCCCCAGTATGTTGTAGAAGCTTGGGGGCTAGTTCGTCGATAGTATACACACACGCACAATGCCTGGTATTCACGTGTACTTTGTACACACCCCTATCACTAATATGCAGTACCAGGAGTAGGCTTTTTCCTCAACTGCAAGGGTCCGAACTAGGGTAAAACATTGCCTCGTATTACCATCCAGCCTAACAGTCAGGGATATCCTACCGAATGATACGATGGAATCATATCTGCTAACTACTAAGAGAGAGGTGTGTCTGGGGGGCAATGTGTGCGAGAGAGGCCTAAAGATAATGTGCGTGCAGGAGACACGTAGGCACATATATGTGCGTATAGAGGGCTAGTAGAGACCGTGCGTGTGTGTATATGCATGTGAGAGAAATAGTGTTTTCCAACGGAGATTAGTGAAAAGAGTGGTACATAGTAGTCAGAAAGAGAGAGAGATACAGAGAGAGCATGTGCGTGAGACTCCCCGACACCCCGAGAGAGATTGTGAGCATGTGTGAAAGAGAAATGCCGATGCATATAAAGTGTGTGCACTTATGCGGTAGATAGAGAGATATATAGCGCGTTTGTGAGAACGGGCCGAGGCATAGTGCATCTACATGTAAAAGGCGGTTCTACGCATTAAATTAAAATATAAATGGCATTATTATTTTTGGATGAGATCATGAATTTTGCAAATTGCGTATGGACGAAAATCGGTCTATCAGACACCCATACTCTATTGAATTATAGCATGTGCATGTGTTTATTTCATATTATCGATCCATAGAGTGAGAGCGGTTTGAAATACAGGCAATGGATGCTTTTGCAATTCATATATAAACATTAATTAGTGCACTCCATGTTCTTAGTGTGAAGCACTTTATACATTTGTCACTTGCATGGATACATTCCAAATTGCTAGCTACGAAATAGAATACATGTCGAATTCAACATAAAGGGGGTTTCGAAGATTCGAATTCATAGGAAGTGCATTCATCTATTTGAACCCGAGATAATGGCATTTGTAAATCAGATGTAAAAGGGGGCATCAATCTTTGTTGTGCATTTAAACATGCTATATATATTCATACGCATGTCTAACTTTTTTTTGCAACCAAGGAGATTATATCTGGAACCATGCATAAACTGAGGTAAGTTGCATATTTTTTAATATATACTCGGGTACAATGTATATTCAAATGTACCACCTCCATTCCAAAATAATCGTAGCTTTAGGATTTTCAAGAGTAAAGATTTGTGAAGTTTGACAAATCCTGAATGTTCAATTCAAGAGAACCGAAAACGTTAATGCTTCTGCTCCCAAATATTGAACGAAGTGCCAAATAGGCCTCTGGTCACCCAAAACCGCGCGAGACTAATGTTTGGTGGTAGAAAATTACTGTCCTGACTCTGGCCCGTGTAGCCTATCGGCCCGATGTCCAAAGGTCTAAACCGGGGTAGGTTTGTAACTTCACCAAGACGCCGGTCTCAACCGCCTCCAAGAAGCATTCATACGCCGTGGGCGCCTAAACACCCATGCGCTCGGCCGAAATCTATCCCGCCCACATTTGGGACACCTGAGATTACTGTCCTACCCCCAACCCGCAATATGTCCAAAATTTTAGATGGGGGCAAAGTTTGTAACTTTACCCAAATTTCAAACAAGCGCGTCCCAAACCGAAACATTGTTCCCCCTTAGTTCCCCGCCTCCCTCCGTTCCCCATTCATACTCCGTGGGCGCCAAAACGCCCTCTCCACCAGCCGCAAAACCCCAGCCTCCTCCGTCCTCCACCCCATAGCGCCCAATCCACCGTCGCCAAACTCCATCACGCCGGAGCCGGTACCCCGACGTCGTTGTCCAATGCAACCGCAACCGCAACGCCCTCAAGGACTTAGCAGCTGAAGTCGATGTAGAGCTGCCTCCACGACGCCGACGCCGACGTGCGCCGTACCAGAACCACTCCGACCACGCCGTCCTGCGCCTCACTGCTGCCGCTCCACTGTCGCAACCGTCCACCGCACCGGAGCTGTTCCCGCTAAGCCGTCGTTCGCCGCCTCGGATCTGCTTCCCCGCCGCCGACAGACGGCCACCGCACCACACTCAACAACTTGGCCATGGGTTCGTCCAAGGCTGCACCGTCCTCCACAACTTCTCGTTTCTAGCGAACCACAAGAAGATCGTTGGAAAAACAGAAGGAGGACACAACACTGCCAGCAAAAAGAGGTACTCCTCTTCCCTTATTCGTGCAAACCTTACGTCTCTGCTCACACCGTATTCATCCCACGAAAGAAACTAGTTGAGCGCTTCTTACTGCATCTTCTTTGTGATACTAAATGCACAAGGTTTCCTCCCTTTACCATTTCACCTTTGCTAGAGGTCAGTAGCCCGCCTGGATTTCAATTCAGGGTCAGTCAAATCGTAATTAAAAGAAGCAGCACCCGCTTAGGCGCGCGGAGCACCTAGTCCGCATGTTCGCCGGGGAAGCAGCGCATCGGTGTCTATCATAGGGGTGTGGGGCGCAGGAGCTACTTGCGCCCGATCTGGAGGTCGGCGGGGCTTGAATGGATTGTCGGGGGGCGGTGCCCAACACGGCAGTGCGGTGAGGTCGAGGGGAGGGCGCAGGCAGGGGACTGGGCCGGTGGTCGCTGCCGTTTCGAGGAAGACCGTCAACACTGACTGGCTGGAGGTAGATGATGGCGATCTGCCCATTCTTTGTACATCGGACGGTGCAGAAAAAATGGACTGGCCTATTTGTTTTCAGTCGAATGTTATTTTCATAGAATCCTGTAGTAATTTAGTGTGCCATGCATGTTGTAGAGCTATCATATGTCTCCCGTCATTTATTTCTCACCGACCTGCTATCTGCTACCTTTACACTGTACTAATTGTGCACACACTTCACCCATACTCACACTATTATTTTTTAATGCATGGGTATTTCAGACTCTGACGCAGTGTTGATGAATGCTGAAAAGAAAAGACAGAAGTCGCTCCAGTGTAATTCGAAGATAAGCACTAAGCGTTTCAGCGCTCTAAAGGATGCAGTGTCAGCAGTTGGAGACAGTAAACGTAGCTCTGCAGTTGATGATCTCAATTGCCACACACAACCATCCCAGGTGCTTGCTTTAACTTCGCGCTGTCAAATGTGGTTGCATGTTGCATATGGTGTCTAGCTTGTATTGCTTCCAATTTGGTTAAATTGCATCTGCTTACTTTACACATTATACCTTTGATAATGACATGCCTTCCTGTTTTTGATACATACTACATATGTCTATTAACCATGTTCGTACATCAAACTAATGCTCTTTTGTATCCCTCGTCAATCACTTATGATGAGACAATCACCCGGGTGGGTTACTGTGAGACGCCATACTCGTTTAAAGAGTGCAGTGTCATCCTCCCCACGTGATTCTCAAGGAACAGCAAGGCTAAATGAAAATAGTCAACGTAGCTCTCTAGTTGATGACCGCAATTCCCCCACACCACCATCACAGGTGCTTGCTCTAACTTCGCAGTGTGATATGTGGTTGCATGTTGCATACGGTGTCTAGCTTGTAATGCTTCTAATTAGGGTAAATTGCATCTGCTTAGTTTACACATTATACCTGTGAATATGACATGCCTTCCTATTTTTGGTACACACTACATCTATGTGTTAACCTTGTTCTTAGATGAAACTACCTCTCTTCTGTATCCTGCATCAATCACTTACGATGAGTCACCTTTATTCGTTGCATATTGCATATTATTTCTAGCCTGTTGCCATGTATTGCTTCTAATTTGGTCAAATACATTTGTTGGGCACCCTTTTAATTTGGCAGAGTGATATTGGTTTCATCTTTCATATGGTTTCTAGCTTGCATTGATTCTAACAAGTTCAAGCACCTTGTGCTTAGTTTACGCTTTATACATCATACATGTCAATATGTCACGCCGTCCTGTTTTTCATACATATTCCATCCTCCTATCATGCGGCTGCCTTACATGAAAGTAGTGTTCATCAGTATCATGCATGAATGAGTTCTGAAGAGAAAATTTTATTCCTTTTTCTTGTGGGTTTGACTTGACAAGGCAAAATCAAGAAATGGGAAGGAAAAGAGTAAGGAAGGCGATGATGGTGGTCCTCTGCAGCAACGCAAATGGAGCATCTGTACCGATTCTCCTTGTACTGATAGTGCATTACAAGGTCCAAGTCTCCGCTCCCCTACTCCACCATCCAAGGTGCTTCCTCTAACTTGGCAGTGTGATATCTGGTTGCATGTTGCATATGGTGTCTAGCTTGTATTGCTCCTAATTAGTGTAAACTGCATCTACTTAGCTTACACATGATACGTGTGAATATGACACGCTTTCCTGTTTTTGTACATACTATATCTGTCTATCACACCATGTTCTTACATGAAACTACTCTTCTTGTGTATCCTGCATCAGGCACTTATGATGGAACACCTTTAAGTTGGCAGTGTGATATTGGTTTGCATCTTGAATATGATTTCTAGCATGTATTTCTTCTAGTTTGATGAACGCCACCAATGACGAGACAGTTTTAACTTGGCAGAGTGATATTGATTGCACCTTTCATATGGTGTCTAGTTTGCAGTGGTTCTAATTTGTTGAAGTGCCTTCTGCTTAGTTACCACATCATAGGCGTGAATATGTCAAGCCGTCCATTTTTCGTACATATTCCATCCTCGTATCATGACTTTGCCTTTCATCAGAGTAGTGTTCGTCAGTATCATGCATGAATGAGTTCTGAAGAGCTAATTATATTCCTTTTTCTTGTGAGTTTGACCTCACAATGCAAAATCAATAAAGCTGAAGGAAATTGGCAAGGCATTGGATGATGGTGGTCCTTCCGAGCAACTGAAATGGAGGTTCTCTACAGATTCTACTCCGCCATCCTCCCAACAAGATTCGCAAGACAACGCAAGGCTAGACAGTCAAGGCAGCTGTGTAGATGATGAGCACATCTCCCCTACTCCACCATCACAGGTGCTTGCTCTAACTTGGCACTATTATATGTGGTTGCATGTTGCGTATGATGTCTAGCTTGTATTGTTTCTAACTTTGTTGAATTGCATCTACTTACTTTACACATAATGCCTGTGAATATGACATGTGTTCCTGTTTCTAGAACATACGTGTACATGATGAGCACATCTCCCCTACTCCACCATCACAGGTGCTTGCTCTAACTTGGCACTATTATATGTGGTTGCATGTTGCGTATGATGTCTAGCTTGTATTGCTTCTAACTTTGTTGAATTGCATCTGCTTACTTTACACATAATGCCTGTGAATATGACATGTGTTCATGTTTCTAGAACATACATGTACATGATGAGCACATCTCCCCTACTCCACCATCATAGGTGCTTGCTCTAACTTGGAACTGTTATATGTGGTTGTGTTTTCCGTATGATGTCTAGTTTGTATTGCTTATGATTATCTTGAATTGCATCTGCGTAGCTTACAACTTATCCCTACAACGATCACTTCCCCATAAGACACATTTAACTTGGGACTGTGATGTAGGTTGCATCTTGAATTGTCTTCTAGCTTGTACTGCTTCTAATTTCTTGAAATGGCACTTACGACGAGACACTTTTTACCTGATAGAGTGATATTGGTTGCATGTTCATATGGTGCCTAACTTTCAT
Organism: Triticum aestivum; assembly: GCF_018294505.1. NCBI lineage: Eukaryota > Viridiplantae > Streptophyta > Magnoliopsida > Poales > Poaceae > Triticum > Triticum aestivum. The sequence continues at coordinate 416,144,558 of NC_057802.1, read as the reverse complement.
TTCTTCTAATTTTGTTGAAATGACTTCCGCTTATTGATTTTTCATACATATTCCATCCTCCTATCGTACGTGTGAATACGAAACGCTGTCTTTTTTTGTATATATTCCATCCGCCTATCCTGCGCTTGCCTTACATCAAAGTAGTGTTCGTCTGTATCATGCATCAACCAGTTATGCAGAGCTAATTTTATTCATCTTCTTGTGGTTTTGACTTCATAAGGCAATATCAGAAAATAGGAAGGAAAAGAGTAAGTTAGGGGATGTTGGTGGTCCTCCGCACCGACGCAAACAGAGACTCTCTAGATTTTCCACTGCTACTGCTAATGAAGTTGAAGTCCCAAGTCTACATGATGAGTTCATCTCCCGTACTCCACCATCACAGGTGCTTGCTCTAAGTTGACAGTGTGATAATTGGTTTCATGTTGCATATGTTGTCTAGCCTGTATTTCTTCTATTTTGATTAAATTGCACCTGTTGAGTTCATACGTTATACATGTGCATATGACATGGCGTTTTGTGTCTAGAATACACTGCATCTATCTATCATACCATGTTCTTACATCAAAGTACTGTTGTTGTGTATCCCGCATCAGTCACTTATGATTGGACACTTTTAACATGGCAGTTTGATAGTGGTTGCATCTTGCATTGATTTCTATGTTGTACTGCTTCTAATTTTTCGAATTGCCACTTATGACACGACACTTTTAACTTGGCAGAGTAATATTGGTTGCATCTTTCATATGGTGTCTAGCTTGCATTACTTCTATTTTCTTGAAAATCCTTCTGCTTAGTTTACACATCGTAGCTGTGAATATGTCATGCCGTCCTGTTTTTCTTACATATTCCATCCTCATACGGTTGTCTTACATCAAAGTATTGCTTGTCTGTATCATGCATCAATGAGTACTGAAGAGCGATTTTATTCTTTTGTGTTGTGGGTACGGCTTGACATGGCAAAGTCAAAAAAGAGCAAGGAAAATAATATAGTAGGGAGTGGTGTTACTCGTCAGGTGAAACGGAAAAGGATCTGCCGTCCAGATTCTGCTGGTACTTATAGTGCAGTAGAAGGTCCAAGTCCACTGGCTAAATCTACAAACATAGTATCACCTGCTCCACCAGCTGCAGCATCCGCTTCAACTGTACCAGCATCTCAACGAGTTACTCGTTCGTTTGCTCCGGAACTGGCCAGTTCCCAAGCTGCCTTCACACCTAACACTACTTCCGAAGCACTGCTGACACAACAGGACTTGGCAAGATCAGATGAACCTCATGAGCATAAACACCAAGACGGCACCTGACCGAGTCAAGTTGCAGTTGCATGCTCCTTTATATGTACTCTCACAGTTTGATGTACACTAACACTTTCCATATTCGTTGTTGAACTAGCACCACGATGCAAGCGGAAACAGACATCAGAGATAATGCTTGACAGATTAACAAAATCTAAAGGAGGAAGAATGGAGATCAATTTTTAGGCAGGTTTAAAAAGGCCACGTGATGCTACAGAGTCTGCCAAGTTAGTATCAGAGGCAGCCGTTGCCATTAGGTGTCATGCACGTATCCTCCCAACATGGATCCAGTACAGGAATGAGAAAGACAATACCCAGTTTAACACCTTCCTTGACCAATTATCCATAAGTAATGTTATTCATCGCAATTAGTAATATTGTCTTGCTCTGTCCCATACTTTCTAGCTTCCTCCTAATAAGACTCACATTCTTTTTTCAACAAATGAGGTTCAAGTTGGATCCGAAAGATGATGCAACTAAACAAGCATGCACCCATGTGTTTTCAATCTGCTCTGCGACAGTATCGGTACCACCTTAGAAAATCTCAATTTGAAGGCAAGGCTAACAATGAAATCGCCCAAACATCTCCAGTGGAATATATTACAGATGAAGACTGGACAGCCCTCGTTAAGCACTGGTCTGATCCAAAGTATCAGGTAGGCTATATGTATTTGATCAGACCACATATTGAACTTGTATTTATGTATGTGCCTTACAAGTGTATCTTCTAGGCTAACTGTTTGAAGAACAAGACCAACCGTTCTAAAGTGAAATTCCAACAGACAACAGGATCTCGTAGCTATGTTGCACACTGCGAGGCTCTTGTAAATAGCTGCTACTTCCTTATTTTTTCTTTGCCATATTATCGTATCTATATTGACTTGTTCCAAATACAGAGGAAAGCATGTGCGGACCAAAAAGAACCTGAACCGAATGCAGTGAAAATCTTCAAGGATTGCCACACCAGCAAGATGAAGGGCATGAGCACACCAGTTCAAGCCGCTATTGTAAGTCCTTACTCCTCCTGCCTTTGAACTGATTGGTACTGTGATGTGTTCATTTAACTACTTGGTTTGCAGCCAATGTCAGTTACTCTGTTCACTTTTATACACAATTGTCTTAACGTATCATTTCACCTTACATGGCTTAAAAGAGATGAAGGATATTCTTTTGGTCTTAATCTGTATTCTAGTTGTTATGTTCACGTGCGCACACAATGATAAAATAGCCTTTTTGTTTTATATCTATTTGCCCATGATATGAATGATGTCATACTATGTTCATCCTACTTTAAACCATGTCTCTTTATCCTTAGATATCAACGAATATGAGGAAATAGACAATACAATAGGCATGCTACATGGACATATGTTCCGTAAGTGATTTTATTATGTAGTTGGCACTACAATACATGCTAATGTATTACAGTAGTTCACCAAAATAAGTTATGTATAAATGTGTAACCTACTTTGTTTGTTTTTGTCTCATTAGTAACTTATCTGGTACACTAATCTACACGTTCAAACTTTCAGGAAGCTATGGAAAAAATGATTGAACAGCCACAACCACCGGAAGGTGACGAGGCTACCACAGGCACAATGTCACCTCTTGCTACAGTGCATCAGTATCTCTCCACTAACAGTGCAAAAAGCACCTTCCTGCGTAATTCTGGGTTGGTTGTCAAGGTAACCTCGTCCAAATCGCCTAACAAAATCTTCCTGCGAGACAGAGTGATATATCTGTGCTCCAGACACAAGTCCAATCCCTAATGGACGTCGTTTTGGAAACAAGAATAGTGGTTAACAAATGTTGTCAAGATATGAATGGTTTTGAAACCAGACTATCAGACATTCGCTTCGTTGTTCAAGAGCAATGGCGGAAAAAAGGTGAAGATCGTGCTGCTCCATCAGATTCTACAGCCTGAAACATTAGCACTCAGGTCAAATGATCTGTGCTTCTATACATCTGATGGTGCTTTTATCTGCAAGGACTGTAAATTTTATGCCAACAGGCCTTTTGTTGTGATACAACATTTATGATGCTGCCAAAGGCTACAATAATTACGACGCTATTTTTGTATAGTGTAGGTTTATCTTAGTAATGTATTCGGCCGAAAGCTTCGTAGGAGCCCAACATGCCAACATTCATCGGGCCCATTCCAATTGGGCTAAAAACGATTATGGGCCAAAATTTGCATGTAGCCCACTAAAAATATCTTGGCCTAAATCAACATAAGATTTCATATTTTTTTGGTAGGCCTGTGCCCATAGTGGGCCTTTAACAGGCCTAAACGTAATTCGGGCCCTCAGTAACAATAGGCTGTTTACAGGTGTAAATATCTCGAGCCCATGAAAAACATGGGCCTTTAAAAGACCGAAAATGAGATTGGGCCCATTTACGATGCGGATCTTTCACAGGCCGAAATTCAGGTGGGCCGTAAATGCGCCGACCTAATACACGGGCCTTTAACAGGCAAGAAGTTCGGTCAGGCTAGATTATCGTCATTTTTATATGGGCCGTTAATGGGCCTGATGTGGCATTCAGCCACATATGGCCCATGGATTTGTCCGACGTTAACAGGCCGAAAATCACAACAGGCCGAAAGTGGCCCAAATCTATTGTGGGCCTCTAACGGGCCAAATGTCAGACATGGCCGAATATGACCCAAATCCTTCACGGTCGTTTATGGGCCGAAAGTTTCAATGGCCTGTAAATGGGCACAAATGAAGCAGGACCTTTAACAGGCCGGAAATACACCGGGCCGTAATTCGGCACATATACTTAGCGGACTGTTAATGGGCCAGAAGTGACCATGGGCCGCAATGATGACAAGTTTAGGACAGGCCATTGACGGGCCGATTTGACACTAGCAGTACGGGCCTTAACTGAGAATGTTGGGCCTTTAGCTGGGCCGGCCCATTATGGTACGCAAAATCTTGCGGGCCTTTAGCTGGGCCGGCCCATTATGGCTCACAAAATCTCGTGGGCCTTTAGCTGGGCCAGCCCATTATGATGCGCAAAATCTCGTGGGCCTTTTGCTGGGCTAGCCCATTATGGACCGCAAAATCTTGTGGGCCTTTAGTTGGGCCGGCCCATTTAAACTTTATGGGCCACTTTTGGGCCGGTTCACGTGTCAACATATCATAGGCGCATCTCGCCCATTGGATGAGTGACACCTGTGCCAACGCGGAGCTGACACGTGTTTCCGTCAGCCAATCAGAATTTTACACGTGGAAAATCCCCATTGGTCCGGGCTGTTAACGGGTTATTGGATCCAAAACCAGACCCGATGGTGGATGCCACGTGTCGGTGACCCTTGACGAAAGCACTTCTGTGACGCGCGATTTATCGTCATGGAAGTGGACACTTCCGTGATGATAATTTTGGTAATGTCATGGAACACTTCTACGACAGCACAGGTATGACTATCTTCATTCTGTCATAAATTTGTCATGGATGTACATGCATGACAGAAAATGTGACCTACTGTGACAAGCACGTATCATCACGGAAGTGTATTTTTTTGTAGTGTCCCTCCTCATCGTGGTGGCCGCCGGGATGATGAAGATGGCCACCAGAGATGATTCCCCCCTTCGGCAGGGTGCTGGAACGGGGTCTAGATTGGTTTCTCGTGGCTACTAAGCCCTGCGGCGATGGAACTTCTGATCTAGGTTAACCCCGAGGGTTTTTGGAATATTTGGGATTTTATAGGGCAAAGAGGGGGTGCGGGAGGCCATCGAGGTGGGCACAACCCACCTGGGCGCGCCTGGGCCCCCAGGCGTGCCCTGGTGGGTTGTGCCCCCCCCGGGGTGCAGCACTGGCCCATTGGAAGTGTTCTGGTCCATAAAAAATCCACAAAAAGTTTCGCGGTGTTTGGACACCGTTTCATATTGATTTCATGCGATGTAAAAAACATGCAAAAAAACAGCAACTGGCACTTGGCACTATGTCAATAGGTTAGTACCAAAAACTGATATAAAATGACTATAAAATGATTATAAAACATCCAAGAATGATAATATAACAGCATGGAACAATCAAAAATTATAGGTATGTTGGTGACGTATCAGCAAGTGTCTTTACTCGTTCCGTAATACATCATCCCACAACTAACTCATTAGTCACATTGCTTGCAAGGCTTATTATTATGTGTATTACTGAGAGGGCCCAGAGATACCTCTCCAATACTCAGAGTGACAAATCCTAATCTCGATCTATGTCAACCCAACAAACACCTTCGGAGACACCTGTAGAGCATCTTTATAATCACCCGGTTACGTTGTGACGTTTGATAGCACACAAGGTATTCCTCTGGTATCCGGGAGTTGCATAATCTCATAGTCAAAGGAATATGTATATGACATGAAGAAAGTAATAGCAATAAAACTTAACGATCATTATGCTAAGCTAACGGATGGGTCTTGTCCATCACATCATTCTCCTAATGATGTGATTCCGTTCATGAAATGATAACACATGTCTATGGTTAGGAAACTTAAACCATCTTTGATTAACGAGCTAGTCTAGTAGAGGCTTACTAGGACATCATGTTTTGTCTATGTATGCACACATGTATCAAGTTTCCGGTTAATACAATTCTAGCATGAATAATAAACATTTATCATGATATGAGGAAATATAAAATAACAAATTTATTATTGCCTCTAGGGCATATTCCCTTCAGTCTCCCACTTGCACTAGAGTCAATAATCTTGTTTACATTGTAATCATTCTAACACCTATGGAGTCTTGGTGCTGATCATGTTTTGCTCGTGGAAGAGGCTTAGTCAACGAGTCTGCCACATTCAGATCCATATGTATTTTGCAAATCTCTATGTCTCCCTCCTTGACTTGATCACAGATGGAGTTGAAGTGTCTCTTGATGTGTTTGGTTGTTTTGTGAAATCTGGATTCCTTCGCCAAGGCAATTGCTCCAGTATTGTCACAAAAGATTTTCATTAGACCCGATGCACTAGGTATTACACCTAGATCGGATATGAAATCCTTCATCCAGACTCCTTCATTCGATGCTTCCGAAGCAGCTATGTACTCCGCTTCACACGTAGATCCCGCCACGACGCTTTGCTTGGAACTGCACCAACTGACAGCTCCACCATTCAATATAAATATGTATCCGGTTTGTGACTTAGAGTCATCCTGATCAGTGTCAAAGCTAGCATCCATGCAACCATTTACGGCGAGCTCTTTGTCACCTCCATAAACAAGAAACATATCCTTAGTCCTTTTCACGTACTTCAGGATGTTCTTGACCGTTGTCCAGTGATCCACTCCTGGATTACTTTGGTACCTCCCTGATAGACTTATAGCAAGGCACACGTCAGGTCTGGTAGACAACATAGCATACATGATAGAACCTATGGCTGAGTGATGTCTACTATGCAACTTTATTCTTGTAGACACGTGTTGGGCTGATACGTCTCCAACGTATCTATAATTTATGAAGTATTCATGCTGATATATTATCATTCTTGGATGTTTTACAATAATTTTATAGCAACTTTATATCATTTTTTAGGACTAACCTATTGACCCAGTGCCCAGTGCCAGTTGTTGTTTTTTGCTTGTTTTTTACATCGCAGGAAATCGATATCAAACAGAGTCCAAATTCCGTGAAACTTTTTGTGGATTTTTTATGGACCAGAAGACCACCAATGGGCCAGAGCAGCACCTGGGCGCGCCTGGGGGCCCAGGTGTGCCCAGGTGGGTTATGCCCACCTCGGTGGCCTCCCGCACCCACTCTTTACCCTATAAATTCCCAAATATTCTGAAAACCCTCGGGGTTAACCTAGATCAGAAGTTCCGCCGCCACAAGGCTCTGTAGCCACGAGAAACCAATCTAGACCCCGTTTCGGCACCCTGCCGGAGGGGGAAATCATCACCGGTGGCCATCTTCATCATCCCGGCGGCCACCATGATGAGGAGGGAGTAGTCCACCCTCGGGGCTGAGGGTTTGTACTAGTAGCTATGTGTTTAATAAATCTCTCTCTCTCTCTCTCTCGTGTTCTTGAGATGGCACGATCTTGATGTATCGCGGGCTTTGTTAATATAGTCGGATCATATGGTGTTTTCCCCTCTCTATCTTGTTGTGATGAATTGAGTTTTTCCTTTGAGATTTCACTGTTATCAAATTGAATACTTTTATGGATTTGAGAACACTAGATGTATGTCTTGCAATTGAATACTCGTGGTGACAATGGGGTATCGTATTGACTCACTTGATATATGTTCAACTCGCGGATTCCCGAGGTAACATTGGGGTAATCTATGCATATGGATTGATGAACGTTCTTGTATTTGTCTCTCCTGTAGAAATCTTGGGGCACTCTTTGAAGTTCTTTGTGTTGGATTGAGTATTATGAATATGAATTTGCTTTAGTGTTATTTTAGTACGAACTCTAGGATAGATCGACCGGAAAGAATAGCTTAGTGTTATTTTAGTACGAACTCTTGAATAGATCGAACGGAAAGAATAGCTTTGAGGTGGTTTCGTACCCTACAAACAATTTATTCTTATGTTCTCTGCTAGATAGGAACTTTGGAGTGATTCTTCATCGCACTTTGAGGGGTGGTTATATGATCCAATTATATTAGCATTGTTGGGAGACTGCACTAGCGAAAGTACGAACACTAGGCCTCATTTTCAAGCATTGCAATACCGTTTTTGTGCTCGTTTACTATTTGCTACCTTGCTGTTTTTATTTATTCAGATATAAAAATATATTTATACCATCAATGTTACACTTTTATCACCACCTCTTTGCTTGGAGGCCCAACACGACTCTACAAGAAGAAGTTGTGTAGTGATACGTCTCCAACGTATCTATAATTTATGAAGTATTCATGTTGTTATTTTATCATTCTTGGGTGTTTTACAATCATTTTATAGCAACTTTGTATCATTTTTTGGGACTAACCTATTGACCCAGGGCCCAGGGCCAGTTGCTGTTTTTTGCTTGTTTCTTACATCACAGAAAATCAATATCAAACGGAGTCCAAACACCGCGAAACTTTTTTGTGGATTTTTGATGGACCAGAAGGAACCCATTGGGCCAGAGCAGCACCTGGGGGCCGAGCGGGGCACAACCCACCAGGGTGCGCCAGGCCCACCTGGCGTGCCCAGGTGGGTTGTGCCCACCTCGGTGGCCTCTCGTACCCCTTCTTTGCACTATAAATTCCCAAATATTCTGAAACCCTTCAGGGTTAACCTAGATCAGAAATTCCGCTGCCGCAGGCCTCCGTAGCCACCGAAAACCAATCTAGACCCTTTTCGGCACCCTGCCGGAGGGGGGAATCATCGCCGGTGGCCATCTTCATCATCCCGGCGGCCACCACGATGAGGAGGGAGTAGTCCACCCTCGGGGCTGAGGGTTTGTACCAGTAGCTATGTGTTTTATTTCTCTCTCTCTCGTGATCTATATCATGGGCTTTGTTAATATAGTTGGATCATATGATGTTTCTCCCCTCTATACTCTCGTTGTGATGAATTGAATCTTTACCCTTTGAAGTTTTGTCATGTCGGATTGAATATTCAGAGATGAGAACACATGATATATCTCTTGCGGTATGAATACTTGAGGTGACAATTGGGGTATCTTATTGATTCACTTGATATATGTTATGGCATTCAACTCGCGGATTCCCGCAGTGATATTGGGGTAATTTATGCATAGGGGTTGATGCACGTTTTTCTCCGGCGGAAACTTCGGGGTCTCTTTATAGTTCTTTGTGTGGATTGAGTATTATGAATATGATATGCTTTGGTGTTATTCTAGTACGAACTGTAGGAAAGATCAAACGGAAACAATAGCTTTGTGTTCTTTTAGTACGAATTCTTGAATAGATCGATCGGAAAGAATAGCTTTGAGGTGGCTTCGCACCCTACAAACAATCCTTTTTTTTGTTCTCCGCTAATAGGAACTTGGGAGTGATTCTTCGTTACACTTTGAGGGATAATCATATGATCCAACTATGTTAGCACTGTTGCGAGATTGCACTAGCGAAAGTACGGACCCTAGGCCTTGTTTTCAAGCATTGCAATACCGTTTTTGTGCCCGTTTACTATTTGCTACCTTGCTGTTTTTTATTTATTCAGATTATAAAAATATATTTCTACCATCCATTTTACACTTGTATCACCATCTCTTTGCCGAACTAGTGCACCTATACAAATTGCCATTGTATTGGGTGTGTTGGGGACACAAGAGATTTCTTGTATTTGATTGCAGGGTTGTTTGAGAGAGACCATCTTCATCCTACACCTCTCACGGATTGATAAACCTTAGGTCATCCACTTGAGGGAAAATTGCTACTGTCCTACAAAACTCTGCGCTTGGAGGCCCAACACGTGTCTACAAGAATAAAGTTGCCTAGTAGACATGATGTAGTAGACATCAAGCTCTTTTCTGGCGCCGTTGCCGGGGAGGTGCGTGCATGAAGGTATATCTTTAGATCTCGCAATCGAATCTTTTAGTTTCTTGTTTTATCACTAGTTTGGTTTATAAAAGAAAACTACAAAAAAAATGGAATTGAGGTTGCATCATATTATTGATCATCTTTATAATATCTTTCTTGAAAATGATGGATCGGAAAATTGTGCTCAATTGTTAGAAGAAGAAGTCAATAAAATATTTGGCACAAAATATTTGAATGATGAGCATGATTGCAATATTATTAGTATGAATCCTTTGAATATCCATGATGCTAATGATATGCAAAGTTACAATCTTGGGGATGCTATATTTCATGAAGATGATATTTTTACTCCCCCAGGTTTTGATGTGCCAATTTGTTATTGGTAGCATGCCTCCTATTTATGATGATTACAATGATGAATGTGGGTTTGGAAGAGTTTCAACACTAGGTAATGATCCCACTATTTTGGCGGGTGTTGAATCTTATCACAATGATGAAACTGGATTTGGAGAGGTCATGACTTTATTTAGTGATGAATCCACCATTTCGGAAGAGGTTTCAATTGATTATTATGAGAACAAGGTTGCTATCTATGATGATTATGGTTATGACATGTATGCTATAAAGAATAATGATAACCATGAAACTTGTCATCATGATTTTAATTTTCACTCTCATGATAGTTATTTTGTTGAGTTTGCTCCCACTACTATTGATGAGAAGAAATTTGCTTATGTGGAGAGTAATAAAATCTCTATGCTTGTGGATCATGAAAAGAATGCTTTATGTGATAGCTATATTGTTGAATTCATTCATGATGCTATTGAAAATTATTATGAGCGAGGAACATATGCTTGTAGGAATTGCAATAATATCAAGTTTCCTCTCTATGTGTTAAAAATCTTGAAGTTATGTTTGTTTTGCCTTCCTATGCTAGATGATTGTTGTTCCCATGAATTATTTTCTCAAAAAATCCCTATGCATAGGAAGTGGGTTAGGCTTCAATGTGCTAGTCATATGCTTCATGATGCTCTCTTTGTGTTCCAATTCTTATCTTTTATGCGAGCATCATTGAAATCATCATGCCTAGCTAAAAGGCATTAAAGAAAAGCGCTTGATGGGAAACAACCCAACACTTTTACCTACTGTTTTTGTGTGTTCACATGATTAGGATACTGTAGTAATCAAGTTGTATTGTCTTTGTTTCAATAAAGTGCCAAGTAAAGCCTTTGGGATTATGTTGGGTGATAGTTGATTTGATCTTGGTGAAAAACAAAAACTTTGTGCTCACGAAAATAATTCTCATTTTTAAAAGAAGAGTGCTTTTGAGTTGAGTCTATTTGAAGAAGTTCAATATACAAATTGCTCACGTGGTCCTAATTTTTTCATAATTTTTGGAGTAGCATAAGTATGGGAGGAGTAGAGATTACTACGGACTATTCTGTTTTTGACAGATTCTGTTTTCAATGCATAGTTTGCTTGTTTTCTAGTTTCCATGGCTTATATTTCTCAATATAAATTGTGGATATGATATGCTACAGTAGGCATTGTTTGATAAAAATTATTAATCTTGTCTTTGAGAGTACCAAAAGTGAAATGGTTTGCTCTTTATCGTACTAACCTATCTCACAAAGTTCCGTTAAGTTTTTTGTGATTGAAGTTTTCAAGTTTTGGGTGAGATGTCGATATGAGGAGAATAAGGAGTGACAAGACCCTAATCTTGGGGATGCCCAAGGCACCCCAAGGTAATATTCAAGGAATATCCAAGCAACGAAGCTTGGGGATGCCCCGGAAGGCATCCCCTCTTTCGTCTCCAACATCATAGGTAACCTCACTTGGAGCTATGTTTTCATTCGTCACATTATATGTGTTTTGCTTGGAGCATAAATTTATTTTGTGAGAATTGGCTTGCTGTTATTTACAATAATGTTTTGCATCTTTTATTTCAATAAAAGTGGCATTGATAGCCTTTACTATGCTTATTTTACAAGTCTACATGTTGCTGTTTGAAAACAAAAAGTTTACCGCTGTTGCAAAAATTCCCTAGAAAAGTCGGAATGTGATAAAATGTTGAAACTTTTTGAAAAATAAGCTCTGATAAATTTTCTACAGTGTGGTAGATTTTCATAATCTTTGGTATTTAAGAAGTATTGATACTCTTGCATTCTTTACAGACTGTACTGTTTTGGCAGATTGCTATTATGTTTGCATATGCTTGCTTGTTTAATGATTCTATTTGAGGATAGGAGTATTAAATATGCATAGGAATTTAGTATGCAATGTTGAATAATAATTTTAGTGATTTACTACAGTAGAGAATGATAAAGTTTTTGCATTGGTTTATAGTAACTTATCTCACGAGTTCTTGTTGAGTTTTGTGTGGATGAAGTTTTTAAGATTTATGGAAGCCGTGATATAAAAGGAATTAAGGAGACACAGAAGCTCAAGCTTGGGGATGCCCAAGGCACCCCAAAATAATATTTCAAGAAGTCTCAAGCATCTAAGCTTTGTTAATATAGTGACGATCTTGATGTATCGCGGGCTTTGGTTAATATAGTCGGATCATATGGTGTTTTCCCCTCTCTATCTTGTGATGAATTGAGTTTTCCCTTCGAGATCTCATTTTATAGGATTTAATACTTTTATGGATTTGAGAACACTTGATGTATGTCTTGCTATGAATACCCGTGGTGACAATGGGGTATCGTATTGATTCACTTGATATATGTTTTGGCACTCAACTCGCGGATTCCTGAGGTGACATTGGGGTAATCTATGCATAGGGGTTGTGTAGTGACCCGGCCCGAATGGATCAAGTCTCTGTGCTTAAGTGTCATCCCTGGATCGGTATGCTGACACCCACAGTACTCGAGGATTTATAACAAAGGTAAATCACATGTATAAAGTAACATAAATACTATTACCTCAGTCCATATAGCAGAAGTAACAACAAGGTTGTGGATTCCCATCAACACCAACGACAAAGTTGAGTGTAGACATCGTGACCCTAACGTATCACTTACTCGTCCTAAGCTTCCTGCAACATGAGACGTTGCAGCCATATATGTCAGTACATTGAATGTACTGGCAAATTGACACCGTAGAGCAATGATGAATAATGGCTATCACTACATGCATATTTGGCTAGTGGAGGCTCAAAGTTTAATTTTGCATTAAGCTAATTTTTCCCTACATCAAAGGAATACATTATATTTAACTACAAAGTTTGTTGAAAATATTGAGAAGGTAACCCCAACTCAATCCCAAATTAACATTAATAACCCAACAAATTATCAATTAGATAGAGTGATGAGATCAACAATAATTCAAGTACCAGATACTCAAGATGTCCATAATCGGGGACACGGCTAATCATGATTAGTTTGTACACTCTACAGAGGTTTGCGCACTTTTCCCCACAAGACTCGATCTCCTCTGTTGTATTTCTCGCACTGCATGATGTTTGAGAAACGGATGACCGAGACACAGTCTTTCTGAAGAGGTCCCCTTAACCGATAGATAGACCGGTACACCTACAATCCCCTACATCTTCTAGCCCATAATGGAAAGGATTCCCACAACTTACTCAACTATGCCAGAGCCCATAATGGCATGTGGCCGCACACGAAAGTTTCTAGCATGAATAATCTCATGATCCCTTTGAGCCTGGGTGGCGAACCATAGGATGATCACACGGATACCCCGGGATCTCCTTGGACAACACTGGATGCCCCAGGTGTCCGGGCAAGCCACTGGTATCCCCAGGGTGCCCCAACCAATCCACCCAGATGTGTATTAAAGTAGCCACCTTAAGTTTTCCTTGGTTAATATAACTCTCACATCTTCCATGAAATCTCACATACCAATCCACTTCTACGAGCATAGCAAAGCAGCATGAGCATAACATATAATCCCAGGGTTGATAAAATACAATAGGTTCCTACCTCATCAACTACTTCCCAATACCCAAATGTTATCAATCCTACTCATGCAATGTTTGAAGGTAAAACTAATGCATAAAACTGGGTATGAAAAGTATGATCTAAGTGTAAACTTTCCTTGTACTGTTGATGAAGATGATTCGCACTCATAACTCCTGATAGTTATACTCGTCACACTCCGATCAATCTATCGTAAGCAAGCAATTGCATACATAAGCATTCATGCAAAAGAATCGAAGAAAGGATTTCGGAAAACTTCGAAGACAAGCAATTAAATCTTGCAACAGAAAACAATTTCTAAAAGTACCAAAATTGGGTGGATTTGGTCTTATCAGAAAGTTTAGGTCAAGAGCTTCAAATAGCAAAAAGAATCAATTAGATCTGAGTTATAAAACTCAAGTTCTGAACAAAAGAAGTTTGAATTCAAATCTGTTTGAAATCAAATTTTAAACTTTAAAAAATATGTTTAAGTTGATTATCTGTATAGAGGGAATCATAACTAAGAAATTGGCGTTAGTTTTGTTGGATTTGGATAAACGAGCGAAAAGTTGTGAACGTTCGAAGAACAGGGACTAATCTGTAAGAAAACTAATTACATCTAAGTCCCTGGCCGAAAATAAACAGAAAAATAAAAACCTAACGAACGAAGGTTCACTACAGAACCTAATCTAGCGAACCTATTCGTTAGAGATCCTAAACGAACGAACGCTCGCTATTTAGAACTAACAGAAAACCGAAACTAAACCGACGAAACCCTAAAAACCGATCTATGTTTTTACCTAAAAACCGGCGAAAAACCAGCGAGAGGTGGCGGCGGGTCCGGCGAGGGCGGCGAGCTCCAGCGTCGGGTTTTTGGCGGGGCGGCGGCGGTGGTGCGGTGGCGCGGGGCGGTGAGCGGCGAGGCAAAGCACAGCGGCGGCGGCGCTGGTGGTGTGCAGTGGCGGCGCGAAGCGAGGGCGGCGGCGGCTGCTGGTGAGAAGGAGAGGCGGCGGGGCGTGACTATTTAAAGGGGAGGGGGCGATGGGTGCCGTGGAGGAGGGGACAAGGCATCGAAGGAGTCTGGAGGCGGCACGGCCTCCGATGGCGGCGCAGCGGCGTGCCCAAGCGGGATTCACGCTCGAGGAAGGAGACGGGCGACGCGCTAAGCGTTGGGCTGCGGCCTGGCCAGGTTGGCTAGGCCGGCCCAGATTGGCCGCGGCTTTTTTTTATAAAACATTTTTCCAAACAAAAAAAAACCAGAATAAAACCATTTAAAATAAAATATACTATAGGCATATTATATATCAAAATTTTCAGAAAAAGTTTTCTACAACATGAACATTTTTGTAACGTCAAATAAAATCCACCAAAATTTAAATAAAGCCAACAGTGCTACTGGTTTATTTAAAAACCAAACAAAAATATTTTTAAATACCAAATGATTTCAAAACCATTTTTCTCCAATTTTCTAATGTAGGGAATCATTTTACCCTATTTTCCATATATTTTATTTTGGAGACAAATAATTTGAATAAAACCCAAATAACTCCAAATTGAGAATAATTTCAAAGGGACCTCAAATTTGATTATTTGAAACTTCCAACTCTCTTTCTTAGCATTTGAAGAATTCATTTTATCTTCTCTCATGAAACTCATTGAGTTGCTTAAAATTTCTGAAGTTGAAATATTTCCAATGAGATTCAAATATTTTCAAAACCCTTTTTCATTTAATTAAATGGAAGAAGTCATATCATCTTCACTCCAAGGTTTGTGATGAAAAGAATTTGAATTCAAGGAGATCATAAATGCAAAATGAAAGTTTGGGAGAGTCCTTTTATTCCCTCTCATTTAACTTTTATAAAGTTTCGAATTTCACTCAATTTCACACAAGCAACCACACCACAACCAAACAAACAATCAAAACTATTAATTTAATATAACATTCCAAAATTTAGAATTTTGGGATGTTACAGGTTGATGCACGTTCTTGTCTTTGTTTCTGTGGTAGAATTCTCTGGGGACTCTTTAAGGTTCTTTGTGTTGGATTGAATATTATGAATCTGAATTTGCTTTGGTGTTATTTTAGTACGAACTCTTGGTTAGATCGATAAAAAAATAGCTTGGTGTTATTTTAGTACGAGCTCGAGGATAGATTGATCGGAAAGAATAGTTTGAGCTGGTTTCGTACCCTACAAACAATTTCTTCTTATGTTCTCCGCTATATAAGAACTTCGGAGTAATTCTTCATCGCACTTTGAGGGATGGTTATTTGATCCAATTATATTAGCATTGTTGAGAGATTGCACTAGCGAAAGTACGAATCCTAGGCCTCATTTTCAAGCATTGTAATACCGTTTGCGCACCGTTTTATCAATTGCTACCTTCCTATTTTTTATCGTTCTTATTACAAAAATCAATATCTACTATCCATATTACACTTAAATCACCATTTCTTCGCCGAACTAGTGCACCTATACAAATTACCATTGTATTTGGTGTGTTGGGGACACAAGAGACTTTTTATTATTTGGTTGCAGGGTTGTTTGAGAGAGACCATCTTCATCCTATGCCTCCCATGGATTGATAAACCTTAGGTCACCCACTTGAGGGAAAATAGCCAATGTCCTAAATAACTATGTGCTTGGAGGCCCAACACGTGTCTACACGAATAAAGTTGTGTAGTAGACATCAAGCTCTTTTCTGGCGTCGTTGCCGGGGAGGTGAGTGCATGAAGGTATATCTTTAGATCTTGCGATTAAATCTTTTAGTTTCTTGTTTTAGCACTAGTTTGGTTTATAAAAAGAAAACTACATAAAAATGGAATTGAGGTTGCATCATATTATTCATCTTTATAATGTATTTCGTGAAAATGATGGAAAAGAAAATTGTGCTCAATTGATAGAAGAAGAATTCAATAGAATGTTTGGTATAAATGATGAGCATGATTGCAATGTTGTTAGTATGAATTCTTTGAATATTCATGATGCTAATGTTATGCAAAGCCGTAAACTTGGGGATGCTATGTTTGATGAAGATGATACTTTTAGTCCCCCAATATTTGATGTGCAAATTTGTTATAATGATTGTATGCCTCCTATTTATGATGATTATAATGATGAAAGTGGATTTGGAGAGGTCATGACTTTATTTAGTGATGAATCCACCATTTTGGATGAGGCTTCAATTGACTATGATAACAAAGTTGCTATCTATGATGATTAAGGTGATGACATGTATGCTACAAAGAATAATGATAACCATGAAACTTGTCATCATGATTTTCATTTTCACTCTCATGATAGTTATTTTGTTGAATTTGCTCCCACTACTATTGATGAGAAGAAATTTGCTTATGTGGAGAGTAATAAGTTTTATATGCTTTTGTGTCATGAAAAGAATGCTTTATGTGATAGTTATATTGTTGAGTTCATTCATGATGCTACTGAAAATTATTATGAGGGAGGAACTTATGCTTGTAGGAATTGCAATAATATCAAGTTTCCTCTCTATGTGTTGAAAATCTTGAAGTTATGCATGTTTTGCCTTCCTATGCTAGTTGATTATTGTTCCCATAAATTGTTTGCTCACAAAATCCATATGCATAGGAAGTGGGTTAGGCTTAAATGTGCTAGTCGTATGCTTCATGATGCTCTCTTTGTGTTTCAATTCTTATCTTTTACGCGAGCATCATTGAAATCATCATGCCTAGCTAAAAGGCACTAAAGAAAAGCGCTTGTTGGGAGACAACCCAACACTTTTACCTACTGTTTTTGTGTTTCCACATGATTAGGCTACTGTAATAATCAAGTTTTATTGTCTTTGCTTCAATAAAGTGTCAAGTAAAGCCTTTGGGATCATGTCGGGTGATAGTGCTGAAAAACAGAAACTTTTGCGCTCATGAAAATAATTCTCATTTTTAACAGAAGAGTGCTTTGAGTTGATTCTTTTTTCAGAAGTTTAATATAAAAATTTCTCACGTGGTCCTAATTTATTCATAATTTTTGGAGTAGAATAAGTATGGTTGGAGTACAGATTACTACAGACTGTTCTGTTTTTGACAGATTCTGTTTTCAATGCATAGTTTGCTTGTTTCCTAGTTTCTATGGATTATATTGCTCAATATAAATTGTAGAAATGATATGATATAGTAGGCATTGTGTGGAAACAATTATGAATATTGTTTTTGACAGTACCAAAGTGAAATGGTTTGCTCTTTATCATACTAACCTATCTCACGAAGTTCCGTTAAAGTTTTGTGTGATTGAAGGTTTCAAGTTTTGGGTGAAATGTCGATATGAGGAGAATAAGGAGTGACAAGACCCTAAGATTGGGGATTACCAAGGCACCCCAAGTTAATATTCAAGGAAGATCCAAGCAACTAAGCTTGGGGCATCCCCTCTTTTGTCTTCAACAATATCGGTAACCTCACTTAGAGCTATGTTTTCATTCGTCACATGATATGTGTTTTACTTGGAGCGTTATTTTATTTTATTAGTATTTGCTTGCTGTTATTTATAATAATTTTTTGCATCTTTTATTTCACTAAAAATGTCAAGTATAGCCTTTGCCATGCTTATTTTGCAAGTCTATATGTGGCTGTTTCAAAACAGAAAGTTTATCGCTGTTGCAAAAATTCCCTAGAAAAGTCAGAATGTGATAAAATGTTGAAACTTTTTGCTAAATAAGCTCTGGTAAATTTTCTACATGGTGGTAAATTTTCATAATCTTTTGAGTTTAAGAAGTATGATACTATTGCATTCTTTAGAGGTTGTACTGTTTTGGCAGATTGCTGTTATGTTTGCATTGTTTGCATATGTTTGCTTGTTTAATGATTCTATTTGAGGATAGGAGTGTTAAATATGCAGAGGCATTTATTATGCAATTTTGAATAATAATTTTATTGATTTGCTACAGTAGAGAATGACAAGGTTTTTGCATTGGTTTATACTAACTTATCTCACGAGTTGTTGTTGAGTTTTGTGTGGATGAAGTTTTTAAGATTTAGGGAAACTGTGATATAAGAGGAATTAAGGAGACATAAAAGCTCGAGCTTGGGGATGCCCAAGGCATCCCAAGCTAATATTTCAAGAAGTATCAGGCATCTAAGCTTGGGGATGCCCCGGTAGGCATCCCACCTTTCTTCATCAACAATTATCGGTTAGTATCGGTTGAGCCTAAGTTTTTGCTTCTTCACATGATGTGTGCTATTCTTTGGAATTGCTCTAGTGCTTCACTTATATCTTTTTTAGCATGGTGTGCTTTAGTATTTTAGAAGAAATTCTCTCTTGCTTCACTTAAATTAATTTGAGAGGAAGAAATATTATGCTCAAGATCTTCACTTATATTTGTTTGAGCTTATCAAAAGCAACACATGAAAATTGGTCCCAAAGTGATAGATATCCAAGAAGGATATAATAAAAACTTTCATGAAGATCACTGGACAAAATAAACTTGATTCCTTGTAATAGTTTTGAGATATGATGATGTGATATGTGAGTCATGTTGATGAGTAATTGTGCTTTAGTAAGAATATTGGTGTTAAGGTTTGTGATTCCCTATGCAAGCACGAAGGTCAATAGTTATGCAATGAATTATATCCTACTGTTGGTGCATTATTCGGTGTTAATTATGCTTAATGCTCGCTTATGAGATTATTAGTTTCTTGGTTGATCGCTTCTCAATCTTTTGCTAGCCTTCATTTTGCACTAAGTATGATCACTACTTGTGCATCCAAAATCCTTTAAACCAGTTTTGCCACATGAGTCCACAATACCTACCTATATGCGATATTCTTTTTCCGTTCTAAGCAACTTTGTATGTGCCATCTCTAATTTTCAAAATAAACTTCTCTTTTGTGTGCTCGTACCGCTCGCGAGGCGGTGAGGGGTGGCCAATATTTTCCATGCTAGATGTGTTATTCTCACGATGAGTGTTTATTCACTTGTCATTGCACGAGAGAAAGGCAAAGGTATTAGGGATGCCTAGACCCAAAATGAAAATGAATTTACTTTATGTTGTCAAATAATAAATTCCTTGGAAAGTGTTGGTATGGAGGGCAACCGTGGATATGGCTAGCCATGGAAAGTGAAAGTATGGTTGAAAAAGGAATAAACTTTATTTTCTGTTTGGGAACCGCCTATGATATATCTAGCATGGAAAGTGTTGGGAGCTCTATGTCGTTTTCGTTGGTGGGAAAAGTATGCCTCTCAAAATGTTTTTATCTCTCAATTTTTGCTTTAGCTCTGGCACCTCTACAAATCCCTACTTCCCTCTGCGAAGGGCCTTTTCTTTTACTTTATGCAATTTTTATTTTTAAATTGAGTCTCCATCTTGTCTTATAAATCACCAACTAGGTGGCTCTTTGATCGTACTTGAGCATTGGGTGTAGCTAATATGCGAGTGTGTTTCATGAATAGATCAATGATTGAGCATGATTGGCTAGGGATAACTTATTTTAGCGTTAATATTTTGAAAGGCATGGTTGCTTGTTGGTATGCTTGAGTATTTAAGTCCTCATGTCAAAACTAGACTATTTCTTCAAACCATATAAAACTCCAAATGTCCATGCTATAAAGCAAAGAATATGAGATGACATGTTAGGCAGCATTCCACATCAAAAATTCTATTTGTATCATTTACCTCCTCAAGGACGAGCAGGAATTAAGCTTGGGGATGCTGATACCTCTCCAACTTATCTATAATTTTTTATTGTTCCATGCTGTTATATTATCATTCTTGGATGTTTTACAATCATTTTATAGCAACTTTATATCATTTTTGGGACTAACCTATTGACCCAGTGCCCAGTGCCAGTTGATGTATTTTGCTTGTTTTTTACATCGCATGATATCACTATGAAACGGAGTCCAAACACCGTGAAACTTTTTGTGGATTTTTTATTGACCAGAAGACCACAAATGGGCCAGAGAAGCACCTAGGGTGCCTCGAGGGGGGCACAACCCACCAGGGCGCGCCTGGGGGCCCAGGCGCGCCCAGGTGGGTTGTGCCCGCCTCGGTGGCCTTCTGCACCCCTTCTTTACCCTATAAATTCACAAATATTCTGAAAACCCTCGGGGTTAACCTAGATTAGAAGTTCCGCCCCCGCAAGGCTCTGTAGCCAACGAAAACCAATCTTGACCCCGTTCCAGCACCCTGCCGGAGGGGGAAATCATCACCGGTGGCCATCTTCATCATCCCGGCGGACACCACGATGAGGAGGGAGTAGTCCTCCCTCAGGGCTAAGGGTTTGTACCAGTAGCTATGTGTTTAATCTCTCTCTCTCTCTCTTTCTCTCTCTCGTGTTCTTGAGATGTGACGATCTTGATGTATCGCGGGCTTTGTTAATATAGTCGGATCATATGGCGTTTTCCCCTCTCTATCTTGTGATGAATTGAGTTTTCCCTTTGAGATTTCGTTTCATCGGATTGAATACATTTATGGATTTGAGAACACTTGATGTATGTCTTGCTATGAATAGGCATGGTGACAATGGGGTATCGTATTGATTCACTTGATATATGTTTTGGCACTCAACTCGCGGATTCCTGAGGTGACATTGGGGTAATCTATGCATAGGGGTTGATGCACATTCTTGTCTTTGTTTCTATGGTAGAAATCTCTGGGCACTCTTTGAGGTTCTTTGTGTTGGATTGAATATTATGAATATGAATTTGCTTTGGTGTTATTTTAGTACAAACTCTTGGTTATATCGATCGAAAAGAATAGCTTGGTGTTATTTTAGTACGAACTCTAGGATAGATTGATCGGAAAGAATAGCTTTGAGGTGGTTTCGTACCCTACAAACAATTTCTTCTTATGTTCTCCGCTATATAAGAACTTTGGAGTGATTCTTCATCGCACTTTGAGGGATGGTTATATGATCCAATTATATTAGCATTGTTGAGAGATTGCACTAGCGAAAGTATGGACCCTAGGCCTCATTTTCAAGCATTGCAATACCGTTTGTGCTCCGTTTTATCAATTTCTACCTTCCTGTTTTCTATTGTTCTTATTACAAAAATCAATATCTACTATCCATATTACACTTGTATCACCATCTCTTCGCCGAAGTAGTGCACCTATACAAATTACCATTGTATTTGGTGTGTTGGGGACACAAGAGACTTTTTATTATTTGGTTGCAGGGTTGTTTGAGAAAGACCATCTTCATCCTATGCCTCCCACGGATTGATAAACCTTAGGTCACCCACTTGAGGGAAAATTGCTACTGTCCTGCAAAACTCTACGCTTGGAGGCCCAACACGTGTCTACAAGGTTAAAGTTGTGTAGTAGACATCAAGCTCTTTTCTGGTGCCGTTGCCGGGGAGGTGAGTGCATGAAGGTACATCTTTAGATCTTGCGATTGAATCTTTTAGTTTCCTGTTTTATCACTAGTTTGGTTTATAAAAAGAAAACTACAGAAAAAATGGAATTGAGGTTGCATCATATTATTCATCTTCATAATGTATTTCGTGAAAATAATGGAAAGGAAAATTGTGCTCAATTGATAGAAGAAGAATTCAATAGAATGTTTGGTATAAATGATGTGCATGATTGCAATGTTGTTAGTATGAATTCTTTGAATATACATGATGCTAATGTTATGCAAAGCCATAAGCTTGGGGATGATATGTTTGATGAAGATGATATTTTTAGTCCCCCAATATTTGATGTGCAAATTTGTGATAATGATTGTATGCCTCCTATTTATGATGATTATAATGATGAAAGTGGATTTGGAGAGGTCATGACTTTATTTAGTGATGAATCCACCATTTTGGATGAGGCTTCAATTGACTATGATAACAAAGTTGCTATCTATGATGATTATGGTGATGACATGTATGCTACAAAGAATAATGATAACCATGAAACTTGTCATCATGATTTTAATTTTCACTCTCATGATAGTTATTTTGTTGAATTTTCTCCACTACTATTGATGAGAAGAAATTTGCTTATGTGGAGAGTAATAAGTTTTCTATGCTTTTGTTTCATGAAAAGAATGCTTTATGTGATAGTTATATTGTTGAATTCATTCATGATGCTACTGAAAATTATTATGAGGGAGGAACTTATGCTTGTAGGAATTGCAATAATATCAAGTTTCCTCTCTATGTGTTGCAAATCCTGAAGTTATGCATGTTTTGCCTTCCTATGCTAGTTGATTATTGTTCCCATAAATTGTTTGCTCACAAAATCCCTATGCATAGGAAGTGGGTTAGGCTTAATGTGCTAGTAATATGCTTCATGATGCTCTCTTCGTGTTTTAATTCTTATCTTTTATGCGTGCATCATTGAAATCATCATGCCTAGCTAAAAGGCATTAAAGAAAAACACTTGTTGGGAGACAACCCAACACTTTTACCTACAGTTTTGTGTGTCCACATGATTAGGCTATTATAGTAATCAAGTTTTATTGTCTTTGTTTCAATAAAGTGCCAAGTAAAGCCTTTGGGATCATGTTGGCTGGTAGTTGATTTGATCTTGCTAAAAAACAGAAACTTTTGCGCTCACGAAAATAATTCTCAGTTTTAACAGAAGAGTGCTTTTGAGCTGATTCTTTCTGAAGAAGTTTAATATACAAATTGCTCACGTGGTCCTAATTTTTTCATAATTTTTGAAGTGACGGAAGTATGGTTGGAGTAGCAGATATATGTTTTGTCACTCAGCTCGCGGATTCCCGAGGTGACATTGGGGTAATCTATGCATAGGGGTTGATGAACGTTCTTGTCTTTGTTTCTCCGGTAGAAATCTTGGGGCACTCTTTGAAGTTCTTTTTATTGGATTGAGTATTATGAATATGAATTTGCTTTAGTGTTATTTTAGTACGAACTCTAGGATAGATCGAACGGAAAGAATACCTTTGTGTTATTTTAGTACGAACTCTTGAATAGATCAAACAGAAAGAATAGCTTTGAGGTGGTTTCGTACCCTACAAACAATTTATTCTTATGTTCTCCACTAGACAGGAACTTTGGAGTGATTCTTCATCACACTTTGAGGGGTGGTTATATGATCCAATTATATTAGCATTGTTGGGAGATTGCACTAGCGAAAGTACGGACCCTAGGCCGCATTTTCAAGCATTGCAATACCGTTTTTGTGCCCGTTTACTATTTGCTACCACTGGTGTGCGTCGGTCCTAAACAAACGGTTTTTTACCCCTTTCCGCGACGGCATTTGGAACCATCGCCAAGTGAGTGTGAGCGATAGGGGGTCCTTCCCACACGACCCAGAAACCGTTGGGGATATGCCCTCCTGGCACACACGCTCGACAAAATGAGGTCGTGTGCAACCGGCGAGCACTCAAATACAGAAATACGTACAGTAGTGCTCAAAAAATACAATTATACAGGCAGAATCATTTCTGGTTGTAAGTACATCCCACAGAGTCAGTCACCACTAAATGTTTCCGTTCGTATATACATCCCACACAGTCACTACAAGGAAAACGTTTCTGCAAGGTGGCGTAACGCAAACAGTTTTGAAGAGAATGTCGTGTGTGATTGTTCATTGATCCAACACGGTTTATTCCTAGAAACTGTGTGCGTTGCCTTAGGTCATCGCCTACGGTGTTTTCTCATTAACCGTTTGCAATAAGAAAACCCAATTAGCAAGCTAATTGGCCTATTATTAATAATCCGTTTACTAATCTAATTGACATTCATATTAAGCACATAATATATTCCATTTCCATATTAAGGAAGCAGGATTTCATAATTGAAATACATCGGAGTACAACATGATATAGCTTCAGCACTCAGCTACCCCATTACACAACTGCACCAGCAGCAAGTTTCACATGCAACATCTAGAACCTTTCGAAATTAGCATCATAGACGGTACATAGAGAGATGCATCTCATCTGGAAAAATGCTGAAGCGGAAGGCGAATATTGAGCCTTCATTCATGTTGAAGGTCTTTGCAACATTAGGCCAGTGCCTGTGGATGATTGACCGTCCATCCTTCGAACTCTTCAGGAACACTTCAATATTGAACCGTGGGTGTTGTATGAAAAGTTGCCTCGCCTCCTGACCATAGAGGTGGTTTGAGAGGTAATCATCAGTGAACCCTGAAAACAAGGATGTGCATAAATATCTTCTCTATTTTGGAGACGAGGCAAAGGAGTAAAAAAAGGCGAGGTATAATAGTTAGTACCATCTTGTAAACCTCGGTGCTTCCCATTGTTTCTTTGCAACACATATAAGGTAGTTAGTCATCAGGTTAAGTAAGGGTTCGCATGCTATCAGTAAAATATGTTGATGAAAAATAAGCACATTGCAGATTCATCAGATTAATTCAAGCCACATGGAAAACCCATTTATCCAAACCAAGCATGATTAAGAACTAGGAAATATAGCACCTATATATGTTTCTCATGTATTAAGTGCAGCCAAATTCGATTTATTCCTCACATAGTATACAATAAGAGAATGCAGCCACAACAACTGAACATCGCATTGCAGAATTGAACCAAGCAGTTAACTAAACACCACAACAAATGAACCAAACGTTAACTGAGCACCACATTGCACAATATAACATACTCCTAATAGAAGATCAGACAGTTAACCAAACCAAGCATGCTTAACAACTTGGAAATATAGCAATTGTATTTGTTTCTCATGTATTTAGTACAGCCAAATTCGATTTATTCCTCACATGGTATACAATAAGAGAATGCAGCCACAACAATTGAATATCGCATTGCAGAATTGAACCAAGCAGTTAACTAAACACCACAACAAGTGAAGCAAGCCACAACAAATGAACCAAGCAGTTAACTAAACACCAATTGAACAATATAACATACTCCTAATAGAAGATCAGACAGTTAACCAAACCAAGCATGCTTAACAACTTGGAAATATTGCACCCTGAAGAATTGAACATCTCATTTGCAGAATTGAACCAAGCAGTTAATTGAACACCACATTGCAAGACATATAGAACATATACACTATAGCAGAAGATTGCATGGTGAAAGTAGATAGCACAATTCACTAGAATTTGTTAAGGAAAGGCAGTAGCTAGCAAACTGAACATGGGTCCTTATAGTGAGCTAATAAGACAAGCTACTCCTCATTGTTGGAGATATCGATAACGATTGGCTCCTTGGACATGGAAGAGGGAGAGGCCTCCGCATCGTGGGTGCCCTCGTTGTAGTGGTGAGTTGCCTGAGCCGCTCCGGGCACCAACCTGCTGGCTCTCGAGATGAGGTAAGCACGTGCACGCTGAGAAAACACCTCGTAGTCTTCGTCGAAGGCACCGACGGTGGCCTCGAGAAAACGCCAGGAACTGTCGTTTAAAGCAGCCAACCGCGTCGCCGCGTCGGCGCGCGAGGCATCAACGATGGCCTCGACGGCGAGGTCCTCCTCCAAGATCTGGGGGTCGGCACGAATGGCAGCCATCGCGACCTCATCCGCGCATGCGGCCGCGATTTGCTTCTCCGCTGCCAAATGCTCCTTGAGGTCCTGGCTATACTGTGTGCACCATGGCTTAGGCCGGCGCTTATTTGGTGGAGGGGTCGGTGATTTTGGTGGAAGGTGTCGCGCTCGCGCCGACGGTCGGGGCATGTGGGATGTGGAAGGAGGAGGAGGATGGGGGTCGGGTGTGGATTACCTGCCTGGATAGGCGAGGCCAAGCAGCGTGAAGGAGGGTCGCCGGCTAGGAGGCGGCAGCGCTGCAAGCAAGGAGTGAAGGTTTCAACTTGGAAAGGAAGGAGAAAGGGGGGAAATGTGGCTTTTGGTAATGGGGAGGGGCGGGGAGGTAGATATTTTCACAGAAGCCGAAAATTTGGAATCGCTTCAGCCAAAAAACTGGCGCGCAAAGCGTCATCACACACGGTCTGAAGATATTTTGTGCTGCATCTCACACGGTTGGTTATAATAAACTGTGTGGGATCTACTTGATTTTTCGTCTTGATTTGAACTACATAATGGGGTCACAGCGGCCATGGACGGTGTTTGATTTGCTAGACCTTTTATCTGCAGTGATCATAAAAGAATTGGAATTATTCAGGGTTCGTTTGGACATTTTTATGCATTAAGTGAGTTTTCAATGCATTTTTGTGCATAATTCAACTTCGAACTACATGCACATGCTCTAGTGCATATAAATTGGTTGAAAAATCAAATCTTTGTCCTTGGGTGCATGCTTAGGTCCCATGCAAGAAATGGGAATGAATGTCAAACACCCTGCCACTGTCACTCGGCTGCAAACATTGAGATACCTGGTTTTTAAATTCTAGTAAATCCAAAACTCGTCTGAAATTCATGAAACTTGGCATGCTATCATGGAGCGGCATCAACATGGCGTGGTAAAGATTTTGTCCCATTTGGGGCAGGTTTGGGTATATGCTTCTCACAAACCAGAGCTTCTCACAACAAGCATGATGGTTTCGGTAGGGAACACCCCAACTTTGGGGACGAAACGATATCCATTGCATCTAATTGCTTTCAAAAAAAATTCGTGTCAACATAGAACAACAGGAGTGTTGTGTTACTTTTTGTGATTTTTCGGGGTTCGTTTGGACATTTTATGCATTAAGTGAGTTTTCAATGCATTTATATGCATAATTCAAATTTGAACTACATGCACATGCTCCGTTGCATATAAATTGGTTGAAAAATCAAATCTTTGTCCTTGGGTGCATGCTTAGGTCCCATGCAAGAAATGGGAATGAATGTCAAGCACCCTCCCACCGTCACTCGGCCGCAAACATTGAGATACCTGGTTTTTAAATTCTAGTAAATCCAAAACTCGTCTGAAATTCATGAAACTTGGCATGCTATCATGGAGCGGCATCAACATGGCGTGGTAAAGTTTTTGTCCCATTTGGGGCAGGTTTGGGTATATGCTTCTCACAAACCAGAGCTTCTCACAACAAGCATGATGGTTTCGGTAGGGAACGCCCCAACTTTGGGGATGAAACGATATCCATTGCCTTTAATTGCTTTCAAATTTTTTCTCGTGTCAACATAGAACAACAGGAGTGTTGTGTTATTTTTTGTGATTTTTCGGGGTTCGTTTGGACATTTTTATGCATTAAGTGAGTTTTCAATGCATTTATGTGCATAATTCAAATGTGAACTACATGCACATGCCCCGGTGCATATAAATTGGTTGAAAAATCAAATCTTTGGTCCTTGGGTGCATGCTTAGGTCCCATGCAAGAAATGGGAATGAATGTCAAGCACCGTGCCACCGTCACTCGGCCGCAAACATTGAGATTCCTGGTTTTTAAATTCTAGTAAATCCAAAACTTGTCTGAAATTCATGAAACTTGGCATGCTATCATGGAGCGGCATCAACATGGCGTGGTAAAGTTTTTGTCCCATTTGGGGCAGGTTTGGGTATATGCTTCTCACAAACCAGAGCTTCTCACAACAACCATGATGGTTTCGGTAGGGAACGCCCCAACCTTGGGGGCGAAACGATATCCATTGCCTCTTATGGCTTTCAATTTTTTTTCTCGTGTCAACATAGAACAACAGGAGTGTTGTGTTATTTTTTGTGATTTTTCGGGGTTCATTTGGGCATTTTTATGCATTAAGTGAGTTTTCAATGCATTTATGTGCATAATTCAAATTTGAACTACATGCACATGCTCCGGTGCATATAAATTGGTTGAAAAATCAAGTCTCTGGTCCTTGGGTGCATGCTTAGGTCCCATGCAAGAAATGGGAATGAATGTCAAGCACCGTGCCACCGTTACTCGGCCGCAAACATTGAGATACCTGGTTTTTAGATTCTAGTAAATCCAAAACTCGTCTGAAATTCATGAAACTTGGCATGCTATCATGGAGGGGCATCAACATGCCGTGGTAAAGTTTTTGTCCCATTTGGGGCAGGTTTGGGTATATGCTTCTCACAAACCAGAGCTTCTCACAACAAGCATGATGGTTTCAGATAGAACACCCGTATGCAAAATGAGAGTAGGCTTTGTGCATCTCTTGAACACAAACGGTTCTTTTGGATGACCCGTGTGAACCACTAGCAGGGCGGCGCAGTACTATTCGATTTGACAGCGGGCGGCGCAGTTCCGGATACGGCTTTAATGCAGACAAGGGAGAGGGTAGCGGTTCCCAAAATGTTGAACGACCAATGATGCATCCTCCTTCAATTAGCATCGTGTGAATGCATGAGGGAAGTAATGGGAGGACCGGGAAAAGAGGCAACACAATGTGCACTCATATAAAGATGCCCCTCCATTCCAATGCATCTACCACATCGTACGCACCTAAGCATTTGCCTAAGCACCTACACTAATAAGCGCAAAAGTCCCCACTCCAGACCCATGGCGGCGATGTGCGCGAGGAGCCAGCGGTTGTGCCAGATGGTCCACGACGCCGGCCTGCGGCATGGCACCATGGATCGTCTCCATACGGTGTTGGTGACCGGCTGGTGGATGGCCGCCGTCGATGCCAGCTATGACTCTCAGTTGGACCAGATGATCGTTCGGAGCACCAACAGGTTCACCATCGTCAAGAAGCTCGCGGACGACATTGCCGTACTCCTCCAGCCCACGTGCCCGGGCTCCTCATTTCCTGCCACCCTAATCGGCCTCCATGGTCGGAATCTCTTTGAAGCACTGGCGGCCCTGCGACTGCCCGCCGACGCAACGAAGAATGTCCACCTGGAGGTCGCGCTCGCCGCGAGGCGCCTCGCCCTGCAAGAAACCGTCGACCTACACATCCATGTGTACGAACAAATCGTGTACATAGGTATCTACAAGGTCAGTGAGGACGCTACCATGTTGGCCTTCTTCAGCCGGCTGGAAGCCTTGGATGCCTTAGTTGAGAAGCACCTTGACCTCGCCACACAAGCCTCCGCTCCTTAGCCGCCGGTCGGTGGCCCGACCGGCGCACTGAGTTGAGGAGGAGGAGATCGTACGTTGATGGATGCATCTTTCTGCTTGCCTCCTGTAACCACCACTGTGATCGCATCATCATGGCCTTAATTCTTATTTTGCTATTGCATTCTCATTCCAGTCAATACAGACATGTGCGATCCCTTTGCTCAATACAGACATGTCCGTTCCAATCTTATTTTGATTGGCTTGAATGAATGTCTATCCCGCCGTTAGGCGCCGCAGCGCGCTGTGCTCGCCGTTAGGCGCCGCGGCGCGCTCTGCTCGCGTCCGTCGGCGCGCTCGGCTTGTGGACAACTTTTCCTTGCGTGTTCAATTGCTATATGCATATATATATATGGTTGCTCGCCGTTGAGGCGACTACGGAGCGCTCTGCTCGCGTCCCTCCGCGCGCGCTCTGCCAACGGTTGGGCGTGCGCACGATCACGTCGGGGGCCCCGTATGCATGCGGTTGCACCACGCGCGTTGCCACGCGATGTAGTTACGTGCGGCACGCTGGAGTTACGCGCTGCAAATTAGAACTGCCATCAGGGCCTGCCAATATTCCTGGCCGCCCGGCTTCCCCTTTAATTCTCGCGGCCATTATAACCTTAGTCTCTTCAACCTTTCGATCGCACCCCACAACACAACAAGCACACCCACGACGACACATAGAGAGGGGATGTCTGATGGCACTCCAATGGAGTTCGGCGAGCATAGAGTGGAGACCCACGCGAGGGAGACGGATCTCTCGGTGGTGTACACCATCGACTCGGCCGTGGTGGATGACTACATCAACAACGTTGAGCAGTTGCTTGCTGGAGACGAGTACAAGGTGGTCGGCATCGACCTCTAGTACACCGCCGGTCGTCCCGGCATAGATCAGAAGGTTGCCGTTGCCCAGTTGTGCGTGCGCCATCATGTACTCATCTACCACTACTGCATGGCCACAGAGCCTTGCGACCGTTTCAACAGGTTTGTCAACAGCACTGACTACAAGTTCGCCACGGTGGATACCACCAACGATGTAAAAGCGCTCAATGTTACGGGCTTGGCCTGCAAGAACCTTGTCGAAATCCGTGACCACTACACGGTCTGGGGTAGCACGAAGGACTCCCTTGTCGAACTCGCCTCGGCCATCATCGACCCCTACTACGAAAAGATGAAGCAGGATGCCCAGAGAACAAGTCCCGTATCCTGGCACGGAGCCTGGATGCGGCAACTGGATGAACCTCACCTCAGGTTTGCGGCCAAGAGCATGTACACATGCTAAGAGATGCACAGGCGGATCGTTGACATGAGGAAGTGCCTCGTTACCCAAATCGACGAGCCCGGATCGAGCCACAAGCAGAGCAAGTGTCACAAGAAGTAGATGATGATCAGATTATCGTTTATGCTAGTTAATCATGCATGTAATATATAATTTACTTTATTGGTGTGTGGAAATGTCATGTGTGTAGTAGCCACCTATGTAATTATGCATGTAATAGTTTACTTTGGTGTGTGCAAATGCCATGGTTGTAGTAGCCACCTATGTAAGTGGATGTTTAATTTGGTTATGCAAGTATGTCCTTATAAGTGTGTGTGTGTGTGTGTGTGTGTGTGTGTGTATGTGTGTGTGTATCTGTGTGTGTGTATGTTGTTATGTATGCAATCCCATCGCACAACATACACGTCTTGTTAAGTTGAACCGTTTCTGTTCTCTTGTGTCAATGCAAATAGTTCGCCCGAGTGAACCGCATGTCGTATATCGCACACACCTTCATCTGGCTGACCGTTTCTTTTGTGTTTCCTAATCACAAACAGTTCATCCGAGTGAACCGTATGTTGTACAACGCACACACCTTCATCTGGATGCCCGTTTCTTTTGTTCCTCCTCATCAAAAAAGGTTAATTTAACTAAACCATATGCCCTGAGTCACCCACGCAACTAAAATCTGAACCGTGTTTGATGCATCCTCCATCGAAAAAGTGTTTGCACCTTTTTGACAGTTTTTTTACACCACCATTTGCGATTATGGCATCGCACACAGTTTCGTCGAAGGGTCTCTGATCGTAGTGTCGCGTTAGCAGCATCCTGCAGTAGTGTACCTTGCTGTTTTTATTTATTTAGATTATAAAAATATATTTCTACCATCAATATTACACTTTTATCACCATCTCTTCGCCGAACTAGTGCACCTATACAATTTTCCATTGTATTGGGTGTGTTGGGGACGCAAGAGATTTCTTGTATTTGGTTGCAGGGTCGTTTGAGAGAAACTATCTTCATCCTACGCCTCCCATGGATTGATAAACCTTAGGTCATCCACTTGAGGGAAAATTGCTACTGTCCTACAAAACTCTGCGCTTGGAGGCCCAACACGAGTGTACAAGAATAAAGTTGCGTAGTAGACATCATGGGCCTCCAAGCGCAGAGTTTGTAGGACTGTAGCAATTTTCCCTCAAGTGGATGACCAAAGGTTTATCAATCCGTGGGAGGCGTAGGATGAAGATAGTCTCTCTCAAACAACCCTGCAACCAAATAATAAAAAGTCTCTTGTGTCCCCAACACACCAAATACAATGGTAATTTGTATAGGTGCACTAGTTCGGCGAAGAGATGGTGATACAAGTGTAATATGGATAGTAGATATTGATTTTTGTAATAAGAACAATAAAAACAGCAAGGTAGCAATTGATAAAACGGAGCACAAACGGTATTGCAATGCTTGAAAATGAGGCCTAGGGTCCGTACTTTCGCTAGTGCAATCTCTCTACAGTGCTAATATAATTGGATCATATAACCATCCCTCAAAGTGTGATGAAGAATCACTCCGAAGTTCCTATCTAGCGGAGAACATAAGAAGAAATTATTTGTAGGGTATGAAACCACCTCGAAGCTATTCTTTCTGATCGATCTATCCAAGAGTTCGTACTAAAATAACACCAAATAATTTCAGATTCATAATACTCAATCCAACACAAAGAACCTCAAAGAGTGCCCCAAGATTTCTACCAGAGAAATAAAGACAAGAACATGCATCAACCCCTATGCGCAGATTACCCCAATGTCACCTTCGGAACCCGCGAGTTGAGTGCCAAAACATATATCAAGTGAATCAATACGATACCCCATTGTCACCAGGAGTATTCATATGCAAGACATATATCAAGTGCTCTCAAATCCATAAAAGTATTCAATCCGATAAAACAAAATCTCAAAGGGAAAACTCAATTCACAACAAGATGGAGAGGAAAAACACCATTGATCCGACTATATTAGAAAAGCCCGCAATACATGAAGATCATTACATCTTAAGAACATGAGAGAGAGAAAGAGATTAAACACATAGCTACTAGTACAAACCCTCAGCCCAAAGGGTGGACTACTCCCTCCTCATCGTGGTGGCCGCCGGGATGATGAAGATGGCCACCGGTGATGGTTCCCCCTCCGGCAGGGTGCCGAAATGGGGTCTACATTGGTTTTCGGTGGCTATAGAGGCATGCGGTGGTGGAACTTCTAATCTAGGTTAACCCCGAGGGTTTTTGGAATATTTGGGATTTTATAGGGCACAGAAGGGGTGTGGGAGGCCACCGAGGTGGGCACAACCCACCTGGGCACGCCTGGGTTGTGCCCCCCTCGAGGCACCCCCAGGTGCTTCTCTGGCCCACTGGTGGTCTTCTGGTCCATAAAAAATCCACAAAAAGTTTCGCGGTGTTTGGACTCCGTTTGATATTTGATTTCCTATGATGTAAAAACAAGCAAAAACAACAACTGGCACTGGGCACTAGGTCATTTGGTTAGTCCCAAAAATGATATAAAGTTGCTATAAAGTGATTGTAAAACATTCAAGAATGATAATATAACAACATGAATACTTCATAAATTATAGATACGTTGGAGACGTATCAGCATCCCCAAGCTTAATTCCTACTTGTCCTCGAGTAGGTAAATGATAAAAGAAATAATTTATGAAGTGTGAATGCTAGCAAAGTGCACAAGTTTTATCAATGAAAATTTCAATCACTTTTCCTAGCATCATAACAGCAATTCTTTCTCATAAAACTTCTCATGTTAAAGTGGCAACCAATTCACATGTTAAGGTTCAAACAATGAATTCTCTTGAAACTCAACAACCTATGTTCTCAGTCACCAAGCAATTGCAATTCAACTTATTCAATAGAGTCTAAGTAAGAGCTCCACATACTCAACCATCATATAGTCTTCTATGATTGCTAATACTCACCGCATACACATGAGCAAAACGTTTCAACCGGACACATAGAAAGATAGGGGCTTATAATTTCGCCTCCCAACGTATTCACCTCAAGGGTAATGTCAACAATAATAACTCATGCTACACATATCCAACTGGATATATGTGCCTAGATCTTTCCTCACCACATGATGTTTGCCAAAAGAGAAAAATAAAAAGGAATAGAGAGAAAAACTTTGACTCTTGCATGAAAGTAAATACATAAAAGTAAAAGGTAGGCCCTTCACAGAGGGAAGAAGAGGTTACCATGCGCGTATTTGTTTGTATGCTCAACCCCTTAGTGCAAAAGAACGTCACGTTATATTGCCCCTTATGATAGCAACCTTTATTATGCAGTCTGTCGCTTTTATTCTTTGCCATCACAAGTTCGTACAACGCTCAATTTTCTCTTACACCAAATGATCTAACACTTTTAGAAGTAATTTTTATTGCCTTATTGCACCGATGACAACTTACTTGAAGGATCTTGCTCAATCCTTAGGTGGGTATGGTGGACTCTTGAAAATAAGATTTGGGTTTAAGGGTTTTTGGATGCACAAGTAGTATTCTACTTGGTGCGGAGTTTTTGGCTAGCCAAGATGGGGGGCAAGCACCACATGTTGAAGGATCTATGACAATATAACTTCTATGTGAATATGAACAAACGTAAACCATTACGTTGTCTTCCTTGTCCAACGTCAACAATTTTGGCATACAATATTATGATGAGGGCTCACAATCACAAAATATTTCCAAGATAGTGTATTTGCATGTGAAAGTTCTCTTCCTTCTACTAATCATTCGTGAATTGCTTGTATGACCAATATTGTGATTGCCAAGCCTCAAAAGATTTCACTTTCTAAACCCAATGTGAAGCTGCCACTAGGCATGATATGATTTCAACTTCATGACATTCAATTTATTCAACAATTTACTCATAGGATATAAGTGAAGCACAATATTAAATGACAAGCTACTCCAAAAAGATATAAGTGAAGATCAAATGAGTACTTAAGTAAATAGATAGCTATGTGAGGACTCTCTCTTATTTAAAACTTTCAGATCTAAGTATTTTATTAAAACAGCAAGCAAAATGAAAATAAGATGACATTTCAAGGATAGCACAACTCATGTGAAGAAGCAAAAACTTAGGATTAACCGATACTAACCGATAATTGTTGATGAAGAAAGGTAGGATGCCTACCGGGGCATCCCCAAGCTTAGATGCTTGAGACTATTGGAAATATTATCTTGGGATGCCTTGGGCATCCCCAAGCTTGAGCTTTTGTGTCTCCTTAATTCCTTTTATATCACGGTTTCCCTAAATCTTAAAAACTTCATCCACACAAAACTCAACAAGAACGAGTGAGATAAGTTAGTATAAACCAATACAAAAACTTTATCATTCTCTACTGTAGCAAATCACTAAAATTATTATTAAACATTGCATACTAAATGCCTCTGCATATTTAATACTCCTATCCTCAAATAGAATCATTAAACAAGCAAACATATGCAAACAATGAAAACATAACAGCAATCTGCCAAAACAGTACAGTTTGTAAAGAATGCAAGAGTATCAATGCTTCTTTAACTCCAAGACATATGAAAATTTACCACACTGTAGAAAATTTATCAGAGGTTATTTTGCAAAAAGTTTCAAAATTTTATCACATTGTGACTTTTCTCAGGAATTTTTGCAACATCGATAAACTTTCTGTTTTGAAACAGCAACATGTAGACTTGCAAAATAAGCATAGTAAAGGCTGTCATTGCCACTTTTATTGAAATAAAAGATGCAAAACATTATTCTAAATAATAGCAAGAAATCCTATCAAACGAAAATGACGCTCCAAGCAAAACACATATCATGTGACGAATAAAAATATAGCCTCAAGTAAGGTTACCGATAATGTTGCTTGGATATTACTTGAATATTACCTTGGGGTGCCTTGGGCATCCCCAATCTTAGGGTGTTGTCACTCCTTATTCTCCTCATATCGACATCTCACCCAAAACTTGAAACCTTCAATCACACAAAACTTAACGGAACTTTGTGAGATAGGTTAGTATGATAAAGAGCAAACTATTTCACTTTTGGTACTGTCAAAGACAAGATTCATAATTGTTCTCACACAATTACTACTATAGCATATCATTTCCACAATTTATATTGAGCAATATAAGCCATAGAAACTAGCAAACAAGCAAACTATGCATTGAAAACAGAATCTATCAAAAATAGAACAGGCTGTAGTAATCTGTACTCCAACCATACTTCTGCTACTCCAAAAATTCTGAAAAAATAGGAAAACCTGGAAAATTTGCCTATTAATCTTCTTCAAACGGAATCAGCATTTTATCACTCTTCTGTTAAAAATTAGAATTGTTTTCCTGAGTGCAAAAGTTTTTGTTTTCAGCAAGATCAAATCAACTATCACCGTAAGCCATCCCAAAGGTCTTACTTGGCACTTTATTGAAACGAAAGCAATAAAACATGATTACTACAGTAGCCTAATCATGTGAACACAAAAAAGAGCAGGTAAAACTGTTGGGTTGTCTCCCAACAAGCGCTTTTCTCTACTGCCTTTTGGCTAGGCATGATGATTTCAATGATGCTCGCATAAAAGATAAGAATTGAAACATAAAGAGAGCATCAAGAATCATAAGTTCCTCTCTCATAATAATTTTCAGTAGCATCATGAATAGATTCATCAATATAACCATCACATAAAGCATTCTTTTCATGATCCAAAAGCATAGAAAATTTATTACTCCCCATATAAGCAATTTTATTCTCATTCATAATAGTGGGAGTATCATAGGAAACTCGAATACTATAAATTCTTCCCACATTCAAAAAGTAATGTTCAGTAAAAGGATATTCAAAATTATGACAATAATTATCACTAATTTTTGTAACATAAGTATCATCACAATAATCATCATAAGTGAGAGGAATGCAATCATCATAGCAAATTTGATCATTTAAAGTAAGGGGGCTAAAAGGATCATCTTCATTAAGCATAGCCTCCCCAAGCTTGGGACAAACATTAATTGCAGCAAATAAATCCTCAAACATGTCATTATCATCAAACATAGCATCCCCAAGCTTGTGGCTTGGCATATCATAAGCATAACCACTCTCATCATTGATAGTATGAATAGCACCAACGGTATAACAATTGCTATCATCATAATTTCCCAAGTTGGTGCCAAAAAGATTTACAAGATTATAAGAAGTATCATTATCTTCCCAATCATAATCATCACAACAAGCAATGGGCATAACAAAATCATCATCAATAGTGCTCTCGAACATTGTGCCATAAGACATAGAAGCAATATCATCATCAAGTGCATTATCCTCCACAATTATTTTTGATTCATTTTCAAGAGGCACAACAATAATAGGAGAAACACTATTTGGGAGAGATACATTTTTACCTCTATTCTTTCCTCTTCTTTCCTTCTTCTTCACCAGATCATGTGTGGGTTTAATTAATTTTTTCAAGCTTCTTATTGATGAGATTGGTTGAATAGGGAGCTCCTCCTCGTCAGCTATTTCATCATGAGAGACAATAGGAGGGAAAGTGGGAATCTTTACCCTTCCATTAGTATTCCTTTTATATTCTATTGGTTTTCCCATCTTTCTCTAGTTGGCAATATAAGCATTCTCATTGCAATTTACCATTCAAAACATATAGATATTCTTTAGTTTAGTTTCAATATCATCCGTGAGAATGAATACTTCAAACCAACTATTTTTATGTGTTAATTCTTCACTCCCCAAAAATAGACAAAGCTCATTATAAAGTTCAAGGGTGATCAAGTTATTGCAATATTTGGCCATGATTCGATCATGAAAAAGTTTGCATTGAAAATTAAGATGACCAACCTTATTGCAAAGTTCACAAGTAATAGGACAAAGAGAGCATAATTTTGTAGCAAATTAAACTATCTCTTTGAGCAAAGAATTGGTTCTATCATGTTTACGCTTCTTACAAAATCTATCTTCCCTATAAGGCACGTCTTCACAAACTTTATGCACTCCACAAAAATTGACATGCTTATAAGAAACATTTTTGTCATGACTTGTGCAATCATCATTAGCATTTTGGATATTCAAATAATTCATACTAACAACATTGCAATCATGCTCATCATTCAAATATTTTGTGCCAAACATTTTATTGACTTCTTCTTCTAACAATGAGCACAATTTTCCGATCCATCATTTTCAAGAAAGATGTTATAAAGATGACCAATAATATGATGCAACCTCAATTCCATTTTTATGTAGTTTTCTTTTATAAACCAAACTAGTGATAAAACAAGAAACTAAAATATTCAATTGCAAGATCTAAAGATATACCTTCATGCACTCACCTCCCCGGCAACGGCGCCAGAAAATAGCTTGATGTCTACTACGCAACTTTATTCTTGTAGACACGTGTTGGGCCTCCAAGCGCAAAGTTTTGTAGGACAGTAGCAATTTTCCCTCAAGTGGATGAGCTAAGGTTTATCAATCCGTGGGAGGCATAGGATGAAGATAGTTTCTCTCAAACAACCCTGCAACCAAATAATAAAAAGTCTCTTGTGTCCCCAACACACCAAATACAATGGTAATTTGTATAGGTGCACTAGTTCGGTGAAGAGATGGTGATACAAGTGTAATAT
Source organism: Triticum aestivum (assembly GCF_018294505.1). Classification (NCBI taxonomy): domain Eukaryota; kingdom Viridiplantae; phylum Streptophyta; class Magnoliopsida; order Poales; family Poaceae; genus Triticum; species Triticum aestivum. The sequence goes on along the minus strand of NC_057802.1, from coordinate 416,106,143 downwards.
GGATAGTAGATATTGATTTTTGTAATAAGAACAATAAAAAACAGCAAGGTAGCAATTGATAAAACGGAGCACAAACGGTATTGCAATGCTTGAAAATGAGGCCTAGGGTCCGTACTTTCGCTAGTGCAATCTCTCAACAGTGCTAACATAATTGGATCATATAACCACCCCTCAAAGTGCAATGAAGAATCACTCCAAAGTTCCTATCTAGCGGAGAACATAAGAAGAAATTATTTGTAGGGTACGAAACCACCTCGAAGCTATTCTTTCCGATCGATCTATCCAAGAGTTCGTACTAAAATAACACCAAATAATTCCATATTCATAATACTCAATCCAACAGAAAGAACCTCAAAGAGTGCCCCAAGATTTCTACCAGAGAAACAAAGACAAGAACATGCATCAACCCTATGCGTAGATTACCCCAATGTCACCTCGGGAATCCGCGAGTTGAGTGCCAAAACATATATCAAGTGAATCAATACGATACCCCATTGTCACCATGAGTATTTATATGCAAGACATATATCAAGTGCTCTCAAATCCATAAAAGTATCCAGTCCGATAAAATGAAATCTCAAAGGGAAAACTCAATTCACAACAAGATGGAGAGGGAAAACCACCACATGATCCGACTATATTAGCAAAGCCCATGGTACACCAAGATCGTGACATCTGAAGAACACGAGAGAGAGAGAGAGAGAGATTAAACACATAGCTACTTGTACAAACCCTCAGCCCCGAGGGTGGACTACTCCCTCCTCATCGTGGTGGCCACCGGGATGATGAAGATGGCCACCGGTGATGATTCCCCTCTCCGGCAGGGTGCCGGAACGGGGTATAGATTGGTTTTCGGTGGCTACAGAGGCCTGCGGTGGCGGAACTTCTGATCTAGGTTAACCCCGAGGGTTTTTGGAATATTTGGGATTTTATAGGGCAAAGAGGGGGTGCGGGAGGCCACCGACGTGGGCACAACCCACCTGGCCCCCAGGCGCGCCCTGGTGGGTTGTGCCCCCCTTGGGGCACCCCCGAGGTGCTTCTCTGGCCCACTAGTGGTCTTCTGGTCTATAAAAAATCCACAAAAAGTTTCGCGGTGTATGGACTCCATTTGATATTGATTTCCTACGATGTAGAAAACAAGCAAAAAGCAGCAACTGGCACTGGGCACTGGGTCAATAGGTTAGTCCCAAAAAATGATATAAAGTTGCTATAAAATGATTGTAAAATATTCAAGAATGATAATATAAGAGCATGAATACTTCATAAATACGTTGGAGACGTATCACTGAGGCATGATACGTCTCCAACATATCTACTTTTCCAAACACTTTTGCCCTTGTTTTAGACTCTAACTTGCATGATTTGAATGGAACTAACCATGACTGACGCTGTTTTCAGTAGAATTGCCTTGGTGTTATTTTTGTGCAGAAATAAAAGTTCTCAGAATGACCTGAAAATCAACGGAGACACGTTTTGGTATTAATAAAAAATACTGGCGAAAGAATCAGCATCAGGGGGCCCGCACCCTGTCCACGAGGGTGCAGGGCGCGCCCCTTGCCTCGTGGGCCCCCTGGGACTCCACCGACCTCAACCCCAACTCCATATATTCACGTTCGGGGAGAAAAAAATCAGAGAGAAGCATTCATCGCGTTTTACGATACGGAGCTGCCGCCAAGCCCTAATCTCTCTCGGGAAGGCTGATCTGGAGTCCGTTCAGGGCTCCGGAGAGGGAAGTCCGTCGCCGTCGTCATCATCAACCATCTCCCATCACCAATTTCATGATGCTCACCGCCGTGCGTGAGTAATCTCAACGTAGGCTTGCTGGACGGTGATGGGTTGGATGAGATTTACCATGTAATCGAGTTAGTTTTGTTAGGGTTTGATCCCTAGTATCCATTATGTTCTAAGATTGATGTTGCTATGACTTTGCTATGCTTAATGCTTGTCACTAGGGCCCGAGTGCCATGATTTCAGATCTGAACCTATTATGTTTTCATGAATATATGTGAGTTATTGATCCTATTTTGCAAGTCAATAGTCACCTACTATGTGTTATGATCCGGCAACCCCGAAGTGACAATAATCGGGACCACTCCTGATGATGACCGTAGTTTGAGGAGTTCATGTATTCACTAAGTGTTAATGCTTTGGTCCAGTACTCTATTAAAAGGAGGCCTTAATATCCCTTAGTTTCCAATAGGACCCCGCTGCCACGGGAGGGTAGGACAAAAGATGTCATGCAAGTTCTTTTCCATAAGCACGTATGACTATATTCGGAATACATGCCTACATTACATTGATGAACTGGAGCTAGTTCTGTGTCACCCTATGTTACAACTGTTGCATGAGGAATCGCATCTGACATAATTATCCATCATTGATCCATTGCCTATGAGCTTTTCACATATTGATCTTTGCTTAGTTACTTTTCCGTTGCCACTGTTACGATTGCTACAAAAACTGCTACTGTTACTTTTGCCACCATTACTGTTACTTCCATACTACTTTGCTACTAAATACTTTGCTGCAGATATTAATTCTTTCAGGTGTGGTTGAATTGACAACTCAACTGCTAATACGTGAGAATATTCTTTGGCTCCCCTTGTGTCGAATCAATAAATTTGGGTTGAATACTCTACCCTCGAAAACTGTTGCGATCCCCTATACTTGTGGGTTATCAAGACTATTTTCTGGCGCCGTTGCTGGGGAGCATAGCTCTATTCTTTGACTCACTTGGGATTTATGTCTGTTGATCGCTATGAGGAATTTGAAAGATGAAAGAACCAAGATTTATCCCTCAACTACGAGGGGAGGTAAGGAACTGCCATTTAGCTCTGCACTTGATTCACCTTCTGTTTTGAGTAAATTTGCGACACATACACCTGCTATCGATTCTGATATGTCGCATGTTATTGATGATGCCACTTCTGCTTTGCATGATGCTTATGATGAAACTACTTCTATGCTTGATAATACTGTGCCACTAGGTGAATTTCTTGATGAACAACTTGCAGAATGAAATTATTGAAACGGATAATATTGATGAAAGTGATGATGAAGATTCTCCCCCTAGATATGAATTGCCTGATGTGCCTGAGGGTTATGTTATGGATAAAGAAACTGCTAGAGACCTTTTTGCTTGCAAAGATAGATATGATCTTAAGAAACTGTTAGATAAGTTGAAAGAAAAGTCTTTGAATGCTAGAATGAAATATGACCCTGCTTTTGCCACTTCACTTATCTGTATTTATGATAAGGATTATGATTTCTCTGTCGATCCTGAGTTAATTACTTTGGTTGAATCTGATCCTTTTTATGGCTATGAATCTGAAACTGTTGTGGCACATCTTACTAAATTAAATGATATAGCTACCCTATTTACTCATGAGGAAAAAATTCGTTACTACTATATCCTTAAGTTATTTCCGTTCTCACTAAAGGGTGATGCTAAAACATGGTTTAATTCTCTTGCTCCTGGTTGTGTGCGTAGTCCCCAGGATATGATTTATTACTTCTCCGCTAAATATTTCTCCGCTCATAAGAAACAAGCTGCCTTAAGGGAAATATATAATTTTGTGCAAATTGAAGAAGAGAGTCTCCCACAAGCTTGGGGAGGCTTCTCCAATTACTTAATGCTTTGCCTGATCATCCTCTCAAGAAAAATGAAATACTTGATATCTTTTATAATGGACTAGCCGATGCTTCCAGAGACCACCTGGATAGTTGTGCTAGTTGTGTTTTCAGGGAAAGAACTGTTGAGCAAGCTGAATTGCTATTGAATAATATATTGAGTAATGATAATGATTGGACACTTCCTGAACCAACTCCTAAGCCAACTTTGAAGAAAAGGGGTATTCTATTTCTTAGTCCTGAAGATATGCAAGAGGCAAAGAAATCTATGAAAGAAAAGGGTATTAAAGCTGAAGATGTTAAGAATTTACCACCTATAACAGCAAAAAACAGCAACTGGCACTAGGCACTGGGTCAATAGGTTAGTCCCAAAAAACGATATAAAGTTGCTATAATATGATTGCAAAACATTCAAGAATGATAATATAATAGCATGAATACTTCATAAATTATAGATACGTTGGAGACGTATCACTGAGGCATAGGGAATGACTTCCATTTTCTCTCTATCTTCTGCAGTGGTCGGGCATTGAGTCTGACTCAATTTCACACCTTGTAACACAGGGAAGAACCCTTTCCTTGACTGATCCATTTTGAACTTCTTCAAAACTTTATCAAGGTATTTGCTTTGTGAAACTCCAATTAAGCGTCTCAATCTATCTCTATAGATCTTGATGCCCAATATATAAGCAGCTTCACCGAGGTCTTTCATTGAAAACTCTTATTCAAGTATCCTTTTATGCTATCCAGAAATTCTATATCATTTTCAGTCAACAATATGTCATCCACATATAATATTAGAAATGCTACAGAGCTCCCACTCACTTTCTTGTAAATACAGGCTTCTCCAAAAGTCTGTATAAAACCATATTCTTTGATCACCTCATCAAAGTGTATGTTCCAACTCCGAAATGCTTGCACCAGTCCATAAATGGATCGATGGAGCTTGCACACTTTGTTAGCACCTTTAGGATCGAAAAAACCTTCTGGTTGCATCATATACAACTCTTCTTTGAGAAATCCATTAAGGAATGCAGTTTTAACGTCCATTTGCCAGATTTCATATTCATAAAATGCGGCAATTGCTAACATGATTCGGACAGACTTAAGCATTGCTACGGGTGAGAAAGTCTCATCGTAGTCAACTCCTTGAACTTATCGAAAACCTTTCGCGACAAGTCGAGCTTTGTAGACAGTAACATTACCATCAGCGTCAGTCTTCTTCTTGAAGATCCATTTATTTCCTATGGCTTGCCGATCATCGGGCAAGTCAACCAAAGTCCATACTTTGTTCTCATACATGGATCCTATCTCAGATTTCATGGCCTCAAGCCATTTTGCGGAATCTGGGCTCATCATCGCTTCCTCAAAGTTCGTAGGTTCGTCATGGTTTGAACAGAACTACGAGGATTACCGTACCACACTGGTGCGGAACGTGCTCTGGTTGACCTACGAGGTTCGGTAGTAACTTGATCCGAAGTTTCAAGATCATTATCATTAGCTTTCTCTCTAGTTGGTGTAGGCATCAGGGGAACGGTTTTCTGTGATGAGCTACTTTCCAATTCGAGAGAAGGTATAATTACCTCATCAAGTTCTACTTTCCTCCCACTCACTTCTTTCGAGAGAAACTCCTTCTCTAGAAAGGATCCATTCTTAGCAACAAAGATCTTGCCTTCGGATCTGTGATAGAAGGTGTACCCAACCGTTTATTTTGGGTATCCTATGAATACGCACTTCTCTGATTTGGGTTCGAGCTTATCAGGCTGAAGCTTTTTCACATAAGCATCGCAACCCCAAACTTTAAGAAACGACAGCTTAGGTTTCTTGCCAAACCATAGTTCAAATGGTGTCGTCTCAACGGATTTAGACAGTGCCCTATTTAACGTGAATGCAGTTGTCTCTAATGCATAACCCCAATACGATAGTGGTAAATCGGTAAGAGACATCATAGATCGCACCATATCTAATAAAGCATGGTTACGACGTTCGGACACACCATTACGCTGTGGTGTTCCAGGTGGAGTGAGTTGTGAAACTATTCCACATTGTTTTAAATGAAGGCCAAACTCGTAACTCAAATGTCCGCCTCCGCTATCAGATCGTAGAAACTTTATTTTCTTGTTACGATGATTCTCCACTTCATTATGAAATTCTTTGAACTTTTCAAATGTTTCAGACTTGTGTTTCATTAACTAGATATACCCATATCTGCTCAAATCATCTGTGAAGGTCAGAAAATAGCGATACCCGCCGCTAGCCTCAACACTCATCAGACCGCATACATCGGTATGTATTATTTCCAATAAGTCAGTGGCTCGCTCCATTGTTCCGGAGAACAGAGTTTTATTCATCTTGCCCATGGGCATGGTTCGCAAGCATGAAATGATTCATAATCAAGTGATTCGAAAAGTCCATCCGCATGGAGTTTCTTCATGCGCTTTACACCAATATGACCTAAATGGCAGTGCCACAAATATGTTGTACTATCATTATCAACTTTGCATCTTTTGGCATCAATATTATGAATATGTGTATCACCACGATCGAGATTCAACAAAAATAGACCACTCTTCAAGGGTGCATGACCATAAAAGATATTACTCATATAAATAGAACAACCATTATTCTCTGATTTAAATGAATAGTCGTCTCGCATTAAACAAGATACAGATATAATGTTCATGCTCAACGCTGGCACCAAATAACAATAGGTCTAAAACTAATCCCGAAGGTAGATGTAGAGGTAGCGTGCCGACGGCGATCACATCGACCTTGGAACCATTCCTGACGCACATCATCACGTCATCCTTAGCCAATCTTCGTTTAATCCGTAGTTCCTGTTTCAAGTTGCAAATATGAGCAACCGAACCAGTATCAAATACCCAGGCGCTACTACAAGCATTATTAAGGTACACATCAATAACATGTATATCACATATACCTTTGTTCACTTTGCCATCCTTCTTATCCGCCAAATACTTGGGGCGGTTCCGCTTCCAGTGACCAGTCCCTTTGCAGTAGAAGCACTCAGTTTCAGGCTTAGGTCCAGACTTGGGCTTCTTCCCGGGAGTGGCAACTTGCTTGCCATTCTTCTTGAAGTTCCCCTTCTTTCCTTTGCCTTTTTTTATTGAAACTAGTGGTCTTGTTAACCATCAACACTTGATGCTCCTTCTTGATTTCTACCTCCGCAGCTTTGAGCATAGCGAAGAGCTCGGGAATTGTCTTATCCATCCCTTGCATATTATAGTTCATCACGAAGCCTTTGTAGCTTGGTGGCGGTGATTGAAGAACTCTGTCAATAACACTATCATCTGGAAGGTTAACTCCCAGTTGAGTCAAGTGGTTGTGATATCCAGACATTCTGAGTATGTGTTCACTGACAGAACTGTTCTCCTCCATCTTGCAGCTATAGAACTTGTTGGAGACTTCATATCTCTCAACTCGGGCATTTGCTTGAAATATTAACTTCAACTCCCGGAACATCTCATATGGTCCATGACGTTCAAAACATCTTTGAAGTCCCGATTCTAAGCCGTAAAGCATGGCACACTGAACTATCGAGTAGTCATCAACACGCGACTGCCAGGCGTTCACAATGTCTGCAGTTGCTGGAGGGGGTGGCACAACTAGCGGTGCATCAAGGACATAATTCTTCTGTGCGGCAATGAGGATAATCCTCAAGTTACGGACCCAGTCCGTGTAGTTGCTACCATCATCTTTCAACTTAGCTTTCTCTAGGAACGCATTAAAATTCAAGGGAACGGTAGCACGGGCCATTGATCTACAACATAGATATGCAAAAGCTATCAGGACTAAGTTCATGATAAATTTAGTTCAGTTAATCATATACTTAAGAATTCCCACTTAGATAGACATCCCTCAAGTCTTCTAAATGATACATGATCCAAATCAACTAAACCATGTCCGATCATCACGTGAGATGGAGTAGTCATCAATGGTGAACATTTCTATGTTGATCATATCTACTATAAGATTCATGTTCGACCTTTCGGTCTCTAGTGTTCCGAGGCCATGTCTGTAAATGCTAGGCTCGTCAAGTTTAACTCGAGTATTCCGCATGTGAAAAACTGTCTTGCACCCGTTGTATGTGAACGTAGAGCCTATCACACCCGATCATCACGTGGTGTCTCAACACGACGAACTGTCGCAATAGTGCATACTCAGGGAGAACACTTATACCTTGAAATTTTAGTAAGGGATCATCTTATAATGCTACCGCCATACTAAGCAAAATAAGATGCATAAAAGATAAACATCACATGCAATCAAAATATGTGACATGATATGGCCACTCATCATCTTGTGCCTTTTGACATGATTTTTTCATCATTTCCGGGAGTTCTTTCCTTAGTTCTCCATTTACTTCCAAGAACACATCCTGGGGGAAGTTGACAAAAAAAGTGCGCGAACGCAGCAAAATTCAACAAAGCCTACCGTGTAGGCACAAAATAATTATAAAAAGGACACATAATTTGGATTTGTCACTATTTACTCCCCCCTTCTAGGCCCATCTTGATCCTTCATGGTACCTCTGGTGGCAACACCATCAGCTGGTAAAGGGCTTAGTGATCCAATCATCGGAGAAAACAATGACGTCCATTAAAGTCCTAGCAACAACCTACATCAGATCGTTGACCCCAAGCAATCGGCTCAAAGGGGGTGATCCATGTTGGGAAACGTAGCATCCAATTTCAAAAAAATTCCTACGCTCACGCAAGATCTATCTAGGAGATGCATAGCAACGAGAGGGGAGAGTGTGTCCACGTACCCTCGTAGACCGAAAGCGGAAGCGTTTGACAATGCGGTTGATGTATTCGAACTTCTTCTCGTTCCGACAGATCAAGCACCGAACGTACGACACCTCTGAGTTCTGCACACGTTCAGCTCGATGACGTCCCTCGAACTCTTGTTCCAGCAAAGTGTCGAGGGAGAGTTTCGTCAGCACGATGGCATGGTGACAGTGATGGTGAAGTGATCCACGCAGGGCTTCGCCTAAGCACTACGTGAATATGACCGGAGGCGTAAAATGTGGATGGGGGCGCCTCACACGGCGAACAATTGTTGGTG
>NC_057802.1:416093242-416096998 GCF_018294505.1 Triticum aestivum | reverse complement strand
ATATATAGGTTAGAGAGGAGGAGAGGCAGCCAAGGGGGCGCCCCAAGTAGGAGGAATCCTACTTGGGCGCCTCCCAATTCGGCCTCGCCCCTTACCATATCCACCGGAGAGGGAAGGAAAGAGGAGGGAGGAGGGAAGGAAGGGGGAGGCCGGATCCCTCCCCTTCCTTCTCTCTTCCCCATTTCCTTCCTCCTAAGGTGCGGCCCATATGGGGGGTGCAGCAGCCCCTGCTGGCTGATGTGTTTCCCCTCTTGGCCCATTAGGCCCATATAGTTGCCGGGGGGGTGCTCGGAACCCCTTCCGGTCACCCGATATGTACCAGGTAGCCCCAGAACACTTTTGGTGTCCAAATATCATCGTCCTATATATGAATCTTTACCGCTCGACCATTTCGAGACTCCTCGTCATGTCCGTGATCTCATGCGGAACACCGAACAACATTCGGTCACCAAATCACATAACTCATATAATACAAAATCGTCATCGAATGTTAAGCGTGCAGACCCTACGGGTTCGAGAACTATGTAGACATGACCGAGACACCTCTCCGGTTAATAACCAACAGCGGAACCTGGATGCTCAAATTGGTTCTCACATATTCTACAAAGATCTTTATCAGTCGTACCGTAATGACAACATACGTTATTCCCTTTGCCATCGGTATGTTACTTGCCCGAGATTCGATCGTCGGTATCTACATACCTAGTTCAATCTCGTTACCGGCAAGTCTCTTTACTCGTTCCATAATACATCATCCCGCAACTAACTCATTAGTTATGTTGCTTGCAAGGCTTATTATGATGTGTATTAACGAGAGGGCCCAGAGATACCTCTTCGATACTCGGAGTGACAAATCTTAATCTCGATCTATGCCAACCCAACAAACACCTTCGGAGATACCTGTAGAGCATCTTTATAATCACCCGGTTACGTTGTGACGTTTGATAGCACACAAGGTATTCCTCCGGTATCCGGGAGTTGCATAATTTCATAGTCAAAGGAATATGTATATGACATGAAGAAAGCAATAGCAATAAAACTTAACCATCATTATGCTAAGCTAACGGATGGGTATTGTCCATCACATCATTCTCCTAATGATGTTACCCCTTCATCAAATGACAACACATGTTTATGGTTAGGAAACTTAACCATCTTTGATTAACGAGCTAGTCTAGTAGAGGGTTACTAGGGACACTGTGTTTTGTCTATGTACCCATACATGTATCAAGTTTCCGGTTAATACAATTCTAGCATGAATAATAAACATGTATCATGATAAAAGGAAATATAAAATAACAACTTTATTATTGCCTCTAGGGCATATTTCCTTCATCACATGCTCAAGAAATCAACCCACAGTGTCGTGAAGGTGAACGTAGACACATCATTTCATGTGGATAACCTAACGGGAGCTGGTGGTGCAGTGGTACGTGATGAGAGGTGATTTTATCGCAACAGCATCATGGTTTCTTCCGCGCATGTGTGATGTTGATTCAGATGAGTTGATGGCAATCACGAATGGCATGTACTCCTTCTAGCAAATCTGGGATGCAGTAAGGCCAAAGTGGAATCTTACTGTTCATTTGCTGTGGAGTCAATTTAGCTTATGGATTCTTATTTGGGACCAAATGTTGCAGTTGTTATATGATGCAAGCAAAGGTCCACTGATTTTGTGAAAATATCCTTCCAACATTCTTTCCGGGAAGCTAATCAGGTAGCAGATGAACTAGCTAGACATTCTTTTAGCTCTAAATCTTCTGGTTCTTGGGAGGTTGTGATCCCTGCTTTTATTTCTCACTAGTAGATTGTCCGCGTGTTTTCACGGGCTTTTTAAAATGTGTACTGGTTGCATGATAGCAAGTAACAGATGGGAAAAAAATTGAAATCCACTTTTTTTACCATGTATCTTGATTAAAAAAATGCCGCATCAGATCGAACCACCTTTTTCTCTCTTTTCCTTTCATGGTAAAATAAAAAAATGCACTTTAGCTCTCATTATAGAAATCTAAGGGCGGATAAGATAATGCTTCTGAAGGATGATATGTCATTCTTGGATTCTCCTTCCTACATCGGAGAGATGCTATCTGTTTCTGAAACAAATAATGTAGACGCATCAGGGCCTATTGAGATTGACGCGTTTCTTCCAAAGTACTACCTTTGTAAACTAATAGAAGACATTTTAGATCACTAGAGGGAGTACATACTGGGACACGCCGGGGTTTGAACCGACGGCTCCTGACTCCAGGCTGCTATTGCTCGACCTAACGGTGGGTCCTCAGACCTCGGACAAAGACCATCTCCTCTTCCACAACACATGTGGCACCTTTGTCGTCCCGAAGCAGCGTTGAATCGGGCTGTTGTGGCTCCATTTTTATTCTCCCATGAGATAGCCAGGTTGAGCTCCGGCACATTGAGTAATATCAGATGCAACACACACAAACCTGCTATTTAAAGGGCTAACTCCAGAAACAACATCACATTTTTAGTACATGACTGGCCATGTCAATTCCGAAGAAATTGAGATGATGTGACATTACCTATCGAGCACGACCAAGGGTGCTTGAGTTCATACGGGTGCCAACCTCGAACTTCAGCATGTCAGCGACATGACGATGGGCTTGTCGAGCGCTTCGAAGCCCGTGTCATAGACCTCCTCGGCGTTGGTTCAAGGTGTGACGCCGGGATATTTAAGCTACAGTAAACCTCTGCTAAAGATGCCACGTCACCTCCGTTAATGTTGCTAATCTCGCGTTAGTCCAGAACCGATCCAAATTCAAATTTAAAATCAAGCAAACAATAAAGTTTTCAAATATTAAAAATAAAATGTTCGGGGTGAGCCAAATAATGCATAGGTAATTATGGTGGAGAGACCACACTTTCACAAAAGGTTTAATATACTCTAGAATGTTTTAAACAGTAGCAAAACAATTATATAAATGCCTCGTTGTTTTATAAAATGCTAAGCTATTCGCGTAAAACTTTTTATGGCAATGGGTTATTCCGGAAAATTGTTTTAGGGGCTATTGTCATATTTTACTAAACTAAAATTAATGTGTAAATAAAAGAAAACAAAAGAAAGGGAAACAAAAACAAAAGCTAAACAAAAGGAGAAGTAGACCCCCCCTCCACTGGGCCGAATGGCCCAGCTGGTCGACCCACTACCCCTGGCCTATATGGCCTGCCCACCACCAAACCCTAGCACCCCCTCACCCCCACTTCCCCCCGCACGGTTCCCTCTCCCTCCCCTGATCCCCTCCTGGATCGGGATCGACCCCCCGACGCCGCCGCACGAGGACCTCGACGGAGCTACCCGTCGCCCCGGACTTCGACGCCGCCATCTCCGCTGTCTTCCCCGTCATCCTCGACCCTCCTCGCCGGACGCTATCGTCCCCGTCCTCCTCGAGCACGCTGCCATAATCCCTACCCCCGTCGTGAGCTCCGACCTCTCCTCCTCTCTCCCATGTTCCCCGCTCGCCCATCGACCGCGCCGTCCGCGCCTAGGGCCAGCCCCGCACGACGCCTCCTCTCTCCTCCCGCAGCCCTCCCCGCTATGGCCGTCCTCACCGACCACGCCCGCGGCCCCTGCTCGCCGGCCAGCGCGAGCCCGCCGCCGGCCCAGCGCACACATACCCCGCTGCTGCCCCTTGTCGTGCACGACGCCGCGCCATCGCCCCGTGTCCCGTCTCCGCCTTTGGCCCGGCAGGCCATCGCCGCGCCCGCGGCCAACTCCGGCCACCATCGCCTCGCCCCCCT
>NC_057802.1:416073581-416092760 GCF_018294505.1 Triticum aestivum | reverse complement strand
TCCCCGACCTCGCCGGCCCGCCCCGGGTTGTCGTGCCTGTCGCCGCCCCGCGCGCCCCTGGGCGTGCGCCCGCTCGGGCAGGCGCCCGACACCCATCTTCGCCCCGGCACCCGTTAGCCCGAGCTCGATTGGCCCCGTGGGCCAATGACAAGTGGGGCCCCGCGCCCAGAATGTTTTATAAAAATAATAATAATAAAATATTAATTAATTAATTAAAGACTTAACTAACTTAATTTAGCCTAATTAATTAACCTAATCACTTAATTAAATTAACTAATCATGTTTAGTTAACCTAAGTCAATGACAACCGGGACCCACGCGTCAGTTTGACCAAGTCAACTGACTATTGACTGCTGACATCACCCTGATGTCATGCTGACGTCATAATGACATTTCCTAATTAATTTAAGTCTGTTAATTCTAAAATGAATTAAAAACTTTGAAAATTAATATTAAATAATCCATAACTCGGATGAAAAAACTTTGTACATGAAAGTTGCTCAGAACGACGAGACGAATCCGGATACGCACCCCGTTCGTCCGCCACACATCCCTAGCATAGCAAACACGCAACTTTCCCCCTCCGGTTCATTTGTCCGAAAACGCGAAACACCAGGGATACTTTCCCGGATGTTTCCCCCCTTCGCCGGTATCACCTATCCCTACGTTAGGTCAGCCCTAGCACAACGTTGTGCCGCGTCTTGTTTTGTAATGATTTGATTGCTCTGTTATTTATTGCGTTCCTCCTCCGTTACTTCTTTCCGGTAGACCCCGAGACCGACGCCGCCGCTACCCGGAACGACTACGGTGTAGATGACCCCTCCTTCTCGGCTGAGCTTCCAGGCAAGCCCCCCCCCCTTGATCACCAGATATCGCCTATTCTTCTCTATAGAGCTTGCATTAGAGTAGTGTAGCATGTTACTGCTTTCGGTTAATCCTATTCTGCTGCATAGCCTGCCATTGTTGCTACAGTTGTTACCCTTACCTGCTATCCTACTACTTAGTATAAGATGCTAGTGTTCCATCAGTGGCCCTACACTCTTGTCCGTCTGCCATGCTATACTACTGGGCCGTGATCACTTCGGGAGGTGATCACGGGTATATACTATATACTTTATATACATGACACATGTGGTGACTAAAGTCGGGTCGGCTCGTTGAGTACCCGCAAGTGATTCTGATGAGGGGGCTGAAAGGACAGGTGGCTCCATCCCGGTAGAGGTGGGCCTGGGTTCCTGACGGCCCCCGACTGTTACTTTGTGGCGGAGCGACAGGGCAGGTTGAGACCACCTAGGAGAGAGGTGGGCCTGGCCCTGGTCGGCGTTCGCGGATACTTAACACGCTTAACGAGATCTTGGTATTTGATCTGAGTCTGACCATTTGGTCTATACGCACTAACCAACTACGCGGGAACAGTTATGGGCACTCAGCGTTGTGGTATTAGCCGAAGCTCTTTTTGACATCAGCGACTGAGTGGCGCGCGCCGCATTGGACCGTAAGCTCGCGCTTGTATTAAGGGGGCTAGGTCTGCTTCCGGCCGCGTACGCAACGTGCAGGTGTGCAATGGGCGATGGGCCCAGACCCCTGCGCGAATAGGATTTAGACCGGCGTGCTGACCTCTCTTTTGAGCCTAGGTGGGGCTGCGACGTGTTGATCTTTCGAGGCCGGGCATGACCCAGGAAAGTGTGTCCGGCCAAATGAGATCGAGCGTGTTGGGTTATGTGGTGCACCCCTGCAGGGAAGTTTATCTATTCGAATAGCCGTGTCCCTCGGTAAAAGGACGACCCGGAGTTGTACCTTGACCTTATGACAACTAGAACCGGATACTTAATAAAACACACCCTTCCAAGTGCCAGATATAACCCGGTGATCGCTCTCTAACAGGGCGACAAGGAGGGGATCGCCGGGTAGGATTATGCTATGCGATGCTACTTGGTGAACTTACAATCTACTCTCTTCTACATGCTGATCCCCTTGCATTCTTTCTTCCTCTAGTTGAGTACCGATGCTCACATCTGATCCCTTGTGGACCACCAAATCCTTTGTTAGATTATTATCCGACAGTGCCCTCATGTTTAATCACCTTGTGAGTTCTTCCCTGATACATAATGCCTTTGGTAAATTGTATCCTCTGCTTTGTCAACCATGCTCTGCTTTTGAGCTGGTGATAATTATTCTTGAAGCTTGTGGCATATATTCCTAATATGCCCCGATGGGTTGAACCAACGCCTTCACTATTCTCATTGAACCCATAAGGTTTCACAGGTCATACTTATCTGATATGGCACCAGGTAAAACATTCAACAACTAATGTCATGTTTGAAACATGAGAAGTGAATGGAAGGTTATGCATTGAAGAAGTGGGAGTCGACCTTGAACTTAGTGTTCATGCCCATGGACCCGATGTGGAACTTATCATGGAAGCTTCTTGCAAAACTTTTAATCAGTTGGATAATTCTTCCAGTGTCTTTGAATTGGATCCCTTGCAACTATGGTTTCGGCCATATTAATATTCCTTGATTCCTTTTCTCGGACAAGTTAAAGTACTTGTCTTTTGCAGATCAATACACTTGTCAACTCTCTATTCTACTCTACCTTCGAGTATTACCCCCTGGTATCTCAAGGATATCAACCCATTGCACTTCCTTTTATGAATTTCTGATGAAGTAATACCTTTCCCCGTCATAGTCATGTTGGGAATCGTAGCATAATTTTAAAATTTTCCTGCGCTCACCAAGATGCATCTATGGAGTGTACTAGCAACGAGGGGAAGGGAGTGCATCTACATACCCTTGTAGATCGCGAGCGGAAGTGTTCCAATGAACGTGGATGACGGAGTCGTACTCGCCGTGATCCAAATCACCGATGACCGAGTGCCGAACGGACGGCACCTCCGCGTTCAACACACGTACGGTGCAGCGACGTCTCCTACTTCTTGATCCAGCAAGGGGGAAGGAGAGGTTGATGGAGATCCAACAGCACGACGGCGTGGTGGTGGATGTAGCGGTTCTCCGGCAGGGCTTCGCCGAGCTTCTGCGAGAGAGAGAGAGAGAGAGAGAGAGAGAGAGGTGTTGCAGGGGAGGAGGGAGGCGCCCAAGGCTGTGTGTTGCTGCCCTCCCTCCCCCCCCCTTTATATAGGCCCCCTTGGGAGGGGGGCCGTCCAAAACCCATCTAGGGTTGGGGGGCGGCGGCCAAGGGGTGGAAAGGGGTGCCTTGCCCCCCAAGGCAAGGGGGAAGCTCCCCCCCCAGGGTTCCCAACCCTAGGCGCATGGGGGGAGGCCCAAGGGGGGCGCCCCAGCCCACTAAGGGCTGGTTCCCTTCCACTTTCAGCCCACGGGGCCCTCCGGGATAGGTGGCCCCACCCGGTGGACCCCCGGGACCCTTCCGGTGGTCTCGGTACAATACCGGTAACCCCCGAAACTTTCCCGGTGGCCGAAACTTGACTTCCTATATATAATTCTTCACCTTCGGACCATTCCCGAACCTCTCGTGACGTCCGGGATATCATCCGGGACTCCTAACAACTTTCGGGTTTCCGCATACATATATCTCTACAACCCTAGCGTCACCGGACCTTAAGTGTGTAGACCCTACGGGTTCGGGAGACATGCAGACATGACCGAGACGCCTCTCCGGTCAATAACCAACAGCGGGATCTGGATACCCATGTTGGTTCCCACATGTTCCATGATGATCTCATCGGATGAACCACGGTGTCGAGGATTCAATCAATCCGTATGCAATTCCCTTTGTCAATCAGTATGTTACTTGCCCGAGATTCGATCGTCGGTATCCCAATACCTTGTTCAATCTCGTTACCGGCAAGTCTCTTTACTCGTACCGCAATGCATGATCCCGTGACTAACGCCTTAGTCACATTGAGCTCATTATGATGATGCATTACCGAGTGGGCCCAGAGATACCTCTCCGTCACACGGAGTGACAAATCCCAGTCTCGATCTGTGCCAACCCAACAGACACTTTCGGAGATACCCGTAATGCACCTTTATAGTCACCCAGTTACGTTGTGACGTTTGGCACACCCAAAGAACTCCTACGGTATCCGGGAGTTGCACGGTCTCATGGTCTAAGGAAAAGATACTTGACATTGGAAAAGCTCTAGCAAACGAAACTACACGATCTTTTATGCTATGCTTAAGATTGGGTCTTGTCCATCACATCATTCTCCTAATGATGTGATCCCGTTATCAATGACATCCAATGTCCATAGTCAGGAAACCATGACTATTTGTTGATCAACGAGCTAGTCAACTAGAGGCTTACTAGGGACACGTTGTGGTCTATGTATTCACACATGTATTACGATTTCCGGACAATACAATTATAGCATGAATAATAGACAATTACCATGAACAAAGAAATATAATAACAACCATTTATTATTGCCTCTAGGGCATATTTCCAACAGTCTCCCACTTGCACTAGAGTCAATAATCTAGTTACATTGTGATGAATCGAACACCCATTGCGTCCTGGTGTTGATCATGTTTTGCCCTAGGGAGAGGTTTAGTCAACGGATCTGCTACATTCAGGTTCGTATGTACTTTACAAATATCTATGTCTCCATTTTGAACACTTTCACGAATGGAGTTGAAGCGACGCTTGATATGCCTGGTCTTCCTGTGAAACCTGGGCTCCTTCGCAAGGGCAATATCTCCAGTGTTGTCACAGAAGAGAGTCATCGGGCCCGACGCATTGGGAATCACCCCTAGGTCGGTAATGAACTCCTTCATCCAGACTGCTTCCTGTGCTGCCTCCGAGGCTGCCATGTACTCCGCTTCACATGTAGATCCCGCCACGACGCTTTGCTTGCAACTGCACCAGCTTACTGCTCCTCCATTCAAAATATACACGTATCCGGTTTGTGACTTCGAGTCATCCAGATCTGTGTCGAAGCTAGCGTCGACGTAACCCTTTACGACGAGCTCTTCGTCACCTCCATAAACGAGAAACATATCCTTAGTCTTCTTCAGGTACTTCAGGATATTCTTGACCGCTGTCCAGTGTTCCATGCCGGGATTACTTTGGTACCTTCCTACCAAACTTACGGCAAGGTTTACATCAGGTCTGGTACACAGCATGGCATACATAATAGACCCTATGGCCGAGGCATAGGGGATGACACTCATCTTTTCTATATCTTCTGCCGTGGTCGGGCATTGAGCCGTGCTCAATTGCACACCTTGCAATATAGGCAAGAACCCCTTCTTGGACTGATCCATATTGAACTTCTTCAATATCTTGTCAAGGTATGTACTTTGTGAAAGACCAATGAGGCGTCTTGATCTATCTCTATAGATCTTGATGCCTAATATATAAGCAGCTTCTCCAAGGTCCTTCATTGAAAAACACTTATTCAAATAGGCCTTTATACTTTCCAAGAATTCTATATCATTTCCCATCAATAGTATGTCATCCACATATAATAAGAGAAATGCTACAGAGCTCCCACTCACTTTCTTGTAAACACAGGCTTCTCCATAAGTCTGTGTAAACCCAAACGCTTTGATCATCTCATCAAAGCGAATGTTCCAACTCTGAGATGCTTGCACCAGCCCATAGATTGAGCGCTGGAGCTTGCATAGTTTGTTAGCATTCTTAGGATCGACAAAACCTTCCGGCTGCATCATATACAACTCTTCCTTAAGGAAGCCGTTAAGGAATGCCGTTTTGACGTCCATCTGCCATATCTCATAATCATAGTATGCGGCAATTGCTAACATGATTCGGACGGACTTCAGCTTCGCTACGGGTGAGAAAGTCTCATCGTAGTCAACCCCTTGAACTTGTCAATAACCCTTAGCGACAAGTCGAGCTTTGTAGATGGTCACATTACCATCCGCGTCCGTCTTCTTCTTAAATATCCATTTGTTTTCTATGGCTCGCCGCTCATCGGGCAAGTCAGTCAAAGTCCATACTTTGTTTTCATACATGGATTCTATCTCGGATTTCATGGCTTCTAGCCATTTGTCGGAATCTGGGCCCGCCATCGCTTCTTCATAGTTCGAAGGTTCACCGTTGTCTAACAACATGATTTCCAGGACAGGGTTGCCGTACCACTCTGGTGCGGAACGTGTCCTTGTGGACCTACGAAGTTCAGTGACTTGATCTGTAGCTTCATGATCATCATCATTAACTTCCTCCCCAGTCGGTGTAGGCACCACAGGAACATCTTCCCGTGCTGCGCTACTTTCCGGTTCGGAAGGGGTGACTATCACCTCATCAAGTTCCACTTTCCTCCTACTCAATTCTTTCGAGAGAAACTCCTTCTCTAGAAAGGACCCGTTCTTGGCAACGAAGATCTTGCCTTCGGATCTGAGGTAGAAGGTATACCCAATAGTTTCCTTAGGGTATCCTATGAAGACGCATTTTTCCGACTAGGGTTCGAGCTTTTCAGGTTGAAGTTTCTTGACATAAGCATCGCATCCCCAAACTTTTAGAAACGACAGCTTAGGTTTCTTCCCAAACCATAATCCATACGGTGTCGTCTCAACGGATTTCGATGGAGCCCTATTTAAAGTGAATGCGGCAGTCTCTAAAGCATAACCCCAAAATGAGAGCGGTAAATCGGTAAGAGACATCATAGATCGCACCATATCCAATAGAGTGCGATCATGACGTTCGGACACACCATTTCTTTGAGGTGTTCCAGGCGGCGTGAGTTGTGAAACTATTCACATTTCCTTAAGTGTGCACCAAACTCGTGACTTAAATATTCTCCACCACGATATGATCGTAGGAATTTTATTCTCCTGTCACGTTGATTCTCAACCTCACTCTGAAATTCTTTGAACTTTTCAAAGGTTTCAGACTTGTGTTTCATCAGGTAGACATATCCATATCTACTTAAATCATCAGTGAGAGTGAGAACATAACGATATCCTCCGCGAGCCTCAACACTCATTGGACCACACACATCGGTATGTATGATTTCTAATAAGTTGGTTGCTCGCTCCATTGTTCCGGAGAACGGAGTCTTGGTCATCTTACCCATGAGGCATGGTTCGCACGTGTCAAATGATTTGTAATCAAGAGACTCCAAAAGTCCATCTGCATGGAGCTTCTTCATGCGCTTGACACCAATGTGACCAAGGCGACAGTGCCACAAGTATGTGGGACTATCGTTATCAACTTTACATCTTTTGGTATTCACACTATGAACATGTGTAACATCACGTTCGAGATTCATCAAAAATAAACCATTGACCAGCGGGGCATGACCATAAAACATATCTCTCAAATAAATAGAACAACCATTATTCTCGGATTCAAATGAGTAGCCATCTCGAATTAAACGAGATCCAGACACAATGTTCATGCTCAAAGCTGGCACTAAATAACAATTATTGAGGTTTAAAACTAATCCCGTGGGTAGATGCAGAGGTAGTGTGCCGACGGCGATCACATCGACCTTGGAACCATTCCCGACGCGCATCGTCACCTCGTCCTTTGCCAGTCTCCGTTTATTCCGTAGTTCCTGCTTTGAGTTACAAATATGAGCAACCGCACCGGTATCAAATACCCAGGAGCTACTACGAGTACTGGTAAGGTACACATCAATTACTTGTATATCACATATACCTTGGGTGTTGCCGGCCTTCTTCTTGTCCGCTAAATATTTGGGGCAGTTCCACTTCCAGTGACCACTTCCCTTGCAATAAAAGCACTCAGTCCCGGGTTTGGGTCCATTCTTTGACTTCTTCCCAGTAACTGGTTTACCGGGCGCGGCAACTCCCTTGCCGTCCTTCTTGAAGTTCTTCTTACCCTTGCCCTTCTTGAACTTTGTGGTTTTATTCACCATCAACACTTGATGTTCTTTTCTGATCTCCCCTTCCGCTGATTTCAGCATTGAATATACCTCGGGAATGGTCTTTTCCATCCCCTGCATATTGTAGTTCATCACAAAGCTCTTGTAGCTTGGTGGAAGCGACTGGAGGATTCTGTCAATGACCGCGTCATCCGGGAGATTAACTCCCAGCTGAGACAAGCGGTTGTGCAACCCAGACATTCTGAGTATGTGCTCACTAACAGAACTGTTCTCCTCCATTTTACAGCTGAAGAACTTGTCGGAGACATCATATCTCTCGACCCGGGCATGAGCTTGAAAAACCAGTTTCAGCTCCTCGAACATCTCATATGCTCCATGTTTCTCAAAACGCTTTTGGAGACCCGGTTCTAAGCTGTAAAGCATGCCGCACTGAACGAGGGAGTAATCATCAGCACGCTGCTGCCAAGCGTTCATAACGTCTTGGTTCTCAGGGATTGGTGCTTCACCTAGCGGTGCTTCTAAGACATAATCTTTCTTGGCTGCTATGAGGATGATCCTCAGGTTCCGGACCCAGTCCGTGTAGTTGCTGCCATCATCTTTCAGCTTGGTTTTCTCTAGGAACGCGTTGAAATTGAGGACAACGTGGGCCATTTGATCTACAATACATAGTGTAAAGATTTAGACTAAGTTCATGATAATTAAGTTCATATAATCAAATTATTTAATGAACTCCCACTCAGATAGACATCCCTCTAGTCATCTAAGTGAAACATGATCCGAACTCAACTAGGCCGTGTCCGATCATCACGTGAGACGGACTAGTCAAGATCGGTGAACATCTCCATGTTGATCGTATCTTCTATACGACTCATGCTCGACCTTTCGGTCCTCCGTGTTCCGAGGCCATGTCTGTACATGCTAGGCTCGTCAAGTCAACCTAAGTGTATTGCGTGTGTTCCGAGGCCATGTCTGTACATGCTAGGCTCGTCAACACCCGTTGTATTCGAACGTAAGAATCTATCACACCCGATCATCACGTGGTGCTTCGAAATGACGAACCTTCGCAACGGTGCACAGTTAGGGTGAACACTTTCTTGAAATTATTATAAGGGATCATCCTACTTGCTACCGTCGTTCTAAGCAAATAAGATGCAAAAACATGATAAACATCACATGCAATCAAATAGTGACATGATATGGCCAATATCATTATGCTCCTTTGATCTCCATCTTCGGGGCACCATGATCATCTTTGTCACCGGCATGACACCATGATCTCCATCATCATGATCTCCATCATTGTGTCTTCTTGAAGTTGTCACGCCAACGGTTACTTCTACTTCTATGGCTAACGCGCTTAGCAATAAAGTAAAGTAACTTACATGGCGTTATTCAATGACACGCAGGTCATACAAAAAATAAAGACAACTCCTATGGCTCCTGCCGGTTGTCATACTCATCGACATGCAAGTCGTGATCCCTATTACAAGAATATGATCAATCTCATACATCACATATATCATTCATCATATCTTCTGGCCATATCACATCACATAGCACTTGCTGCAAAAACAAGTTAGACGTCCTCTAATTGTTGTTGCAAGTTTTTACGTGGTTTGTATAGGTTTCTAGCAAGAACGTTTCTTACCTACGTAAGACCACAACGTGATATGCCAATTTCTATTTACCCTTCATAAGGACCCTTTTCATCGAATCCGTTCCGACTAAAGTGGGAGAGACAAACACCCGCTAGCCACCTTATGCAACTAGTGCATGTCAGTCGGTGGAACCTGTCTCACGTAAGCGTACGTGTAAGGTCGGTCCGGGCCGCTTCATCCCACAATGCCGCCGAAACAAGATAAGACTAGTAGCGGCAAGAAGAATTGACAACATCGACGCCCACAACTTCTTTGTGTTCTACTCGTGCATAGAAACTACGCATAGACCTAGCTCATGATGCCACTGTTGGGGAACGTAGCAGAAATTCAAAATTTTCTACGCATCACCAAGATCAATCTATGGAGTAATCTAGCAACGAGGGGAAGGGGAGTGAATCTACATACCCTTGTAGATCGCGATGCGGAAGCGTTGCAAGAACGCGGATGAGGGAGTCGTACTCGTAGCGATTCAGATCGCGGTTGATTCCGATCTAAGCACCGAAAGAACGGTGCCTCCGCGTTCAACACACGTGCAGCCCGGTGACGTCTCCCACGCCTTGATCCAGCAAGGAGAGAGGGAGAGGTTGGGGAAGACTCCATCCAGCAGCAACACGACGGCATGGTGGTGGTGGAGGAGCGTGGCAATCCCGCAGGGCTTCGCCAAGCACCGCGGGAGAGGAGGAGGAGGAAGAGGGGTAGGGCTGCGCCAAAAGGAGACGTTCTCATGTCTATGGCAGCCCAAAACCTCAATATATATAGGGGAGGGGGAGGGCTGCGCCCCCATCTAGGGTTTCCCCCTTCAAGGGGTGCGGCTAGCCCTAGATGGGGCTTGGGGGGCGGCCAAAGGGGGGAGGAGTGCCTCCCAAGTCAAGTGGAGGCCCTCCCCCTTAGGGTTTCCCCTCTCCCATGCGCATGGGCCTTGGGGGGGCTGGTGCCCCTGGCCCATTAAGGCTAGGGCGCCCCCTTACAGCCCATGCTACTGTATTGGACGTGGTGGAACATTTTCCGGACCTCCGGACCCCTCCGGAATCCTCCGGAATCTTCTGGAAGCTTCCCGGTACAATACCGAAAAAACCCGAACTTTTCCCGGAACCCGAACAACAACTTTCCATATATAAATCTTTACCTCCGGACCATTCCGGAACTCCTCGTGACGTCCGGGATCTCATCCGGGACTCCGAACAACATTCGGTAACCACGTACATGCTATCCCTATAACCCTAGCGTCATCGAACCTTAAGTGTGTAGACCCTACGGGTTCGGGAACCATGCAGACATGACCGAGACGTTCTCCGGTCAATAACCAACAGCGGGATCTGGATACCCATGTTGGCTCCCACATGTTCCACGATGATCTCATCGGATGAACCACGATGTCGGGGATTCAATCAATCCCGTATTCAATTCCCTTTGTCCAGCGGTATGTTACTTGCCCGAGATTCGATCGTCGGTATCCCTATACCTTGTTCAATCTCGTTACCGGCAAGTCTCTTTACTCGTTCCGTAACTCACATCATCCCGTGATCAACTCCTTGGTCACATTGTGCACATAATGATGATGTCCTACCGAGTGGGCCCAGAGATACCTCTCCGTTTACACGGAGTGACAAATCCCAGTCTCGATTCGTGCCAACCCAACAGACACTTTCGGAGATACCCATAGTGCACCTTTATAGCCACCCAGTTACGTTGTGACGTTTGGCACACCCAAAGCATTCCTACGGTATCCGGGAGTTGCACAATCTCATGGTCTAAGGAAGTGATACTTGACATTAGAAAAGCTCTGAGCAAACGAACTACACGATCTTGTGCTAGGCTTAGGATTGGGTCTTGTCCATCACATCATTCTCCTAATGATGTGATCCCGTTATCAACGACATCCAATGTCCATGGTCAGGAAACCGTAACCATCTATTGATCAACGAGCTAGTCAACTAGAGGCTTACTAGGGACATGGTGTTGTCTATGTATCCACACATGTATCTGAGTTTCCTATCAATACAATTCTAGCATGGATAATAAACGATTATCATGAACAAGGAAATATAATAATAACCTATTTATTATTGCCTCTAGGGCATATTTCCAACACATCTTACCCATGAGGCATGGTTCGCACGTGTCAAATGATTCGTAATCAAGAGACTCCAAAAGTCCATCTGCATGGAGCTTCTTCATGCGCTTGACACCAATGTGACCAAGGCGGCAGTGCCACAAGTATGTGGGACTATCGTTATCAACTTTACATCTTTTGGTATTCACACTATGAACATGTGTAACATCATGTTCGAGATTCATCAAAAATAAACCATTGACCAGCGGGGCATGACCATAAAACATATCTCTCAAATAAATAGAACAACCATTATTCTCGGATTTAAATGAGTAGCCATCTCGAATTAAACGAGATCCAGATACAATGTTCATGCTCAAAGCTGGCACTAAATAACAATTATTGAGGTTTAAAACTAATCCCGTGGGTAGATGCAGAGGTAGCGTGCCGACGGCGATCACATCGACCTTGGAACCATTCCCGACGCGCATCGTCACCTCGTCCTTTGCCAGTCTCCATTTATTCCGTAGTTCCTGTTTTGAGTTACAAATATGAGCAACCGCACCGGTATCAAATACCCAGGAGCTACTACGAGTACTGGTAAGGTACACATCAATTACTTGTATATCACATATACCTTGGGTGTTGCCGGCCTTCTTCTTGTCCGCTAAGTATTTGGGGCAGTTCCGCTTCCAGTGACCACTTCCCTTGCAATAAAAGCACTCAGTCTCGGGCTTGGGTCCATTCTTTGACTTCTTCCCAGTAACTGGTTTACCGGGCGCGGCAACTCCCTTGCCGTCCTTCTTGAAGTTCTTCTTACCCTTGCCCTTCTTGAACTTAGTGGTTTTATTCACCATCAACACTTGATGTTCTTTTCTGATCTCCCCTTCCGCTGATTTCAGCATTGAATATACCTCGGGAATGGTCTTTTCCATCCCCTGCATATTGTAGTTCATCACAAAGCTCTTGTAGCTTGGTGGAAGCGACTGGAGGATTTTGTCAATGACCGCGTCATCCGGGAGATTAACTCCCAGCTGAGACAAGCGGTTGTGCAACCCAGACATTCTGAGTATGTGCTCACTAACAGAACTGTTCTCCTCCATTTTACAGCTGAAGAACTTGTCGGAGACATCATATCTCTCGACCCGGGCATGAGCTTGAAAAACCAGTTTCAGCTCCTCGAACATCTCATATGCTCCATGTTTCTCAAAACGCTTTTGGAGACCCGGTTCTAAGCTGTAAAGCATGCCGCACTGAACGAGGGAGTAATCATCAGCACGTGATTGCCAAGCGTTCATAACGTCTTGGTTCTGTGGGATTGGTGCATCACCTAGCGGTGCTTCTAAGACATAATCTTTCTTGGCTACTATGAGGATGATCCTCAGGTTCCGGACCCAGTCCGTATAGTTGCTGCCATCATCTTTCAGCTTGGTTTTCTCTAGGAACGCGTTGAAATTGAGGACAACGTTGGCCATTTGATCTACAAGACATAGTGTAAAGATTTTAGACTAAGTTCATGATAATTGAGTTCATCTAATCAAATTATTTAATGAACTCCCACTCAGATAGACATCCCTCTCGTCATCTAAGTGAAACATGATCCGAGTTTAACTAGGCCGTGTCCGATCATCACGTGAGACGGACTAGTCAAGATCGGTGAACATCTCCATGTTGATCGTATCTTCTATTCGACTCATGCTCGACCTTTCGGTCCTCCGTGTTCCGAGGCCATGTCTGTACATGCTAGGCTCGTCAAGTCAACCTAAGTGTATTGCGGGTGTTCCGAGGCCATGTCTGCACATGCTAGGCTCGTCAACACCCGTTGTATTCGAACGTTAGAATCTATCACACCCGATCATCACGTGGTGCTTCGAAACAACGAACCTTCGCAACGGTGCACAGTTAGGGTGAAAACTTTCTTGAAATTATTATAAGGGATCATCCTACTTGCTACCGTCGTTCTAAGCAAATAAGATGCAAAAACATGATAAACATCACATGCAATCAAATAGTGACATGATATGGCCAATATCATTATGCTCCTTTGATCTCCATCTTCGGGGCACCATGATCATCTTCGTCACCGGCATGACACCATGATCTCCATCATCATGATCTCCATCATTGTGTCTTCATGAAGTCGTCACGCCAACGATTACTTCTACTTCTATGGCTAACGCGTTTAGCAATAAAGTAAAGTAATTTACATGGCGTTATTCAATGACACGCAGGTCATACAAAATAATAAAGACAACTCCTATGGCTCCTGCCGGTTGTCATACTCATCGACATGCAAGTCGTGATTCCTATTACAAGAATATGATCAATCTCATACATCACATATATCATTCATCACATCTTCTGGCCATATCATATCACATAGCACTTGCTGCAAAAACAAGTTAGACGTCCTCTAATTGTTGTTGCAAGTTTTAATGTGGTTTGTAGGTTTCTAGCAAGAACGTTTCTTACCTACGTATGACCACAACGTGATTTGCCAATTTCTATTTACCCTTCATAAGGACCCTTTTCATCGAATCCGTTCCGACTAAAGTAGGAGAGACAGACACCCGCTAGCCACCTTATGCATCTAGTGCATGTCAGTCGGTGGAACCTGTCTCACGTAAGTGTACGTGTAAGGTCGGTCCGGGCCGCTTCATCCTACAATACCGCCGAAACAAGAAAAGACTAGTAGCGGCAAGAAGAATTGGCAAACTCAACGCCCACAACTGCTTTGTGTTCTACTCGTGCATAGTAACTACGCATAGACCTGGCTCATGATGCCACCGTTGGGAATCGTAGCATAATTTTAAAATTTTCCTACGCTCACCAAGATGCATCTATGGAGTGTACTAGCAACGAGGGGAAGGGAGTGCATCTACATACCCTTGTAGATCGCGAGCGGAAGCGTTCCAATGAACGTGGATGACGGAGTCGTACTCGCCGTGATCCAAATCACCGATGACCGAGTGCCGAACGGACGGCACCTCCGCGTTCAACACACGTACGGTGCAGCGACGTCTCCTCCTTGTTGATCCAGCAAGGGGTAAGGAGAGGTTGATGGAGATCCAACAGCACGACGGCGTGGTGGTGGATGTAGCGGTTCTCCGGCAGGGCTTCGCCGAGCTTCTGCGAGAGAGAGAGAGGTGTTGCAGGGGAGGAGGGAGGCGCCCAAGGCTGTGTGTTGCTGCCCTCCCTCCCCCCCCTTTATATAGGCCCCCTTGGGAGGGGGGGCCGTCCAAAACCCATCTAGGGTTGGGGGGCGGCGGCCAAGGGGTGGAAAGGGGTGCCTTGCCCCCCAAGGCAAGGGGGAAGCTCCCCCCCCCAGGGTTCCCAACCCTAGGCGCATGGGGGGAGGCCCAAGGGGGGCGCCCCAGCCCACTAAGGGCTGGTTCCCTTCCACTTTCAGCCCACGGGGCCCTCCGGGATAGGTGGCCCCACCCGGTGGACCCCCGGGACCCTTCCGGTGGTCCCGGTACAATACCGGTAACCCCCGAAACTTTCCCGGTGGCCGAAACTTGACTTCCTATATATAATTCTTCACCTCCGGACCATTCCGGAACCTCTCGTGACGTCCGGGATCTCATCCGGGACTCCGAACAACTTTCGGGTTTCCGCATACATATATCTCTACAACCCTAGCGTCACCGGACCTTAAGTGTGTAGACCCTACGGGTTCGGGAGACATGCAGACATGACCGAGACGCCTCTCCGGTCAATAACCAACAGCGGGATCTGGATACCCATGTTGGTTCCCACATGTTCCACGATGATCTCATCGGATGAACCACGGTTTCGAGGATTCAATCAATCCATATGCAATTCCCTTTGTCAATCGGTATGTTACTTGCCCGAGATTCGATCGTCGGTATCCCAATACCTTGTTCAATCTCGTTACCGGCAAGTCTCTTTACTCGTACCGCAATGCATGATCCCGTGATAAACGCCTTAGTCACATTGAGCTCATTATGATGATGCATTACCGAGTGGGCCCAGAGATACCTCTCCGTCACACGGAGTGACAAATCCCAGTCTCGATTCGTGCCAACCCAACAGACACTTTCGGAGATACCCGTAATGCACCTTTATAGTCACCCAGTTACTTGTGACGTTTGGCACACCCAAAGCACTCCTACGGTATCCGGGAGTTGCACGATCTCATGGTCTAAGGAAAAGATACTTGACATTGGAAAAGCTCTAGCAAACGAAACTACACGATCTTTTATGCTATGCTTAAGATTGGGTCTTGTCCATCACATCATTCTCCTAATGATGTGATCCCATTATCAATGACATCCAATGTCCATAGTCAGGAAACCATGACTATTTGTTGATCAACGAGCTAGTCAACTAGAGGCTTACTAGGGACACGTTGTGGTCTATGTATTCACACATGTATTACGATTTCCGGACAATACAATTATAGCATGAATAATAGACAATTACCATGAACAAAGAAATATAATAACAACCATTTATTATTGCCTCTAGGGCATATTTCCAACAAGTCACTCCACGGGTTCTGGGTTGTCGTCAACCGAAAACACCGGGTTGTGAATCAAATCAACACTGAGATTCAGTACTCCCAGTACTTTGTTGTTGAGAATTTTAATACCCCATCACGTCATTCCTAGCCTGATCGGCTACATCATTATCGTGCTAATTTTAACTGTGCTACCTGGTCCTTCTTCCCGGAGCACAATTTTTGACGATGAGCTAAGCTTATGTCGATTTCCCTCATCATATCATTTCGCCTTGAACATCAAGCTTGATTTCGAGTTTGTGTCGTACCCATGGTTCCAATAACCTTTCGCTTCATCATTCCTTTGACTTGAAGTCATCGCCAATCGATTACATATTCATGAAATCTCTCGACAAAGGTGTCTTGATCATCATCAACATTCTGGGTTCTTCCGAGATCTCTATCAAATTCTTGATGAGAAATACCCTCCTTGCCCCTCGATGATTTGTGATATCATCGGCAACTTTATTGCCTTCCCTCCAACACAAACTTGTTCATGTCTCGTGTAGTACCTTGAGTTCCTTTCTATCCAGCTGGTGTTATGATCTACCTTGGAGTATTACCATATGTTATGTCAAGAATGTTGTGAGAATTGCTCCACCTCTTAAGAATTCTTGATATAAGTGATACTTCTCACAAGCACCATTCTTTCTTGGTCAGCATATTGACTAACCG
Source organism: Triticum aestivum (assembly GCF_018294505.1). Lineage (NCBI taxonomy): Eukaryota > Viridiplantae > Streptophyta > Magnoliopsida > Poales > Poaceae > Triticum > Triticum aestivum. The sequence goes on along the minus strand of NC_057802.1, from coordinate 416,076,063 downwards.
GGAATATCAATAAGTGAATGATGCTGCATGGATTCTGTAATTCAAGCAGCCCTATTGCTTTGAAGTTAATGGCCGACAGTTCATCCTCAGACTATTGGTTATTGAATCATCATTCTAACATTGATCATGCTACATAAGCCCATATTTCGGGTGCACCTTTCAACCAATGTTTAATTGTGTATGTTTTCCTCGAGCATACATCATTATAACATTTGATCTGACAAGTGTTACCTCCTTGTTCACATAATTGTGGAAATCCATCTTTTGTTAATCTCGACGAATTGTCGCTGAGTCCATCAGCCACCTCCTCATCCTCTCATTGGTTTAATGATGAACTCTTGTTTCGGAACTCGCTTTCATTGATCATTTACCGAGAATCTTACATTGTCATCTCGTCAATTTGTGTTGCACCTTTTCTTTTCAGGAATCCCGTGTCTGAGTTATCCTGACACCAATCAGATCTGAATCTCGGTCACATATGATGGTTGGAACATATTTTCAAGAGTTATAACATTGATCCTCATATGACCCGGTAAGGTGATGCCATTCCTAGCACACCTGACCGGAGGACCTATTATTATAGTTTCCTTTTTAGCAAGGTTATCCATTCTTCCATGAGGAAAATTGTAAGACTTGTTCTATAAGTTGTTTCCGACGAATCCCTTGTGTATCCAAGTCTGTCTTTTGCTTGAAGACCATGTCAATGCTATCTCGAAGCATGTCTGTGGTACTCCAATTTTCAACAAGAACATTTGAAGCCCAATGCTAAATGCTTCTTGCTCAATTATCCAAACACCCTTGCATGGGTAATGTCATGGAATTCCTCTACCCTTACCTAAATGGTTTTCTGCTGTCTATCCTATCATGGATATCATGCTTTGCTTATCCTTGGGAAGGATATACCCTTGAAATATGTGTTTAAACACATTTTCCTTTCCATTGTTCTGTTTAATCGGATAATCACACTTTCCTTTCCATTGTTTTGTTTAACCTTTCTGGTGATCTATATGATCTAAGCAGTAATATTCTTCTGCCTATGTAAACACCTAGGTGTACAATCGTGTCGGTAAGACCCTGTTACTATTGTTGATGACATTCCGGTAACCACCGATGGACGAGAACTTTGCCTATTGGTCCGCCTCGTTCAACGAGCAGGAAAATGGTTCTCTTCGTCCCTCGCCCTTGGTATCGATGTTATTGACGACATAACTGACAGGCTACCCTCTGACATGCCTTGCTATCGTGACCGTGCAAGATGTCAGCCCCCTTTCTACTTTAAACCACATGGTGGGCCCATAACCCACAGTTCCACAGGATCGAAACCTGACTCTCCTGTACACCCTGTTACCAAAGTTATTCCTAGAGCTTGACTTTGTATGTAGTTCACGGGCCACCTGCCTAGTGATCTATTCTGGTATCAGACGCAATACTTATTCCCATTGCTCTGAGCCCCTTTCACATTTTCGTATCAGGCAACGAACGATTGCCTATGCACTTGAAACTTCTACTTTGCACCTTCTTACTTTGCTCTCGATAATTTCTTAAGTTTCAATTCGAGAGTTACTTTTCGCCACCTTCCCTAATGTTATCTACCGGATAAGCAACTGTGGAGAGTTCCGTTCTTTCGAGTTACCCCTTATCATTTTACGTAAGTACGATGGAGTTCCTGAAGAAAGGATGACGACTTCATCATGATGAGCTGGAGCAGAGAAATAAAGACATCAACGAAAGGGATCAACTTCTTCAAGAAGAGCAACCAAGACAGAGAAGAATCGTTAGAATTTCGTAACCAGACCTTTCCTCTTATTCCACCTCTTAAATCTCGGGACGAGATTTCTTGTAGTGGAGGAGAATTGTGACGCCCGGATATTTAAGCTACAGTAAACCTCTGCTAAAGATGCCACGTCACCTTCATTACTGTTGCTAATCTCGCGTTAGTCCAGAACCGATCCAAATTCAAATTTAAAATCAAGCAAACAATAAAGTTTTCAAATATTAAAAATAAAATGTTCGGGGTGAGCCAAATAATGCATAGGTAATTATGGTGGAGAGACCACACTTTCACAAAAGGTTTAAATACTCTAGAATGTTTTAAACAGTAGCAAAACAATTATATAAATGCCTCGTTGTTTTATAAAATGCTAAGCTATTCGGGTAAAACTTTTTATGGCAATGGGTTATTCCGGGAAATTGTTTTAGGGGCTATTGTCATATTTTACTAAACTAAAATTAATGTGTAAATAAAAGAAAACAAAAGAAAGGGAAACAAAAACAAAAGCTAAACAAAAGGAGAAGTAGACCCCCCCCTCCACTGGGCCGAATGGCCCAGCTGGTCGACCCACTACCCCTGGCCTATATGGCCTGCCCACCACCAAACCCTAGCACCCCCTCACCCCCACTTCCCCCCGCACGGTTCCCTCTCCCTCCCCTGATCCCCTCCTGGATCGGGATTGACCCCCCGACGCCGCCGCACGAGGACCTC